>NW_024802935.1:6528360-6599176 GCF_019175285.1 Sceloporus undulatus | reverse complement strand
CAAACACAGTCCCTCGGGGCCTTGAATATGGCTGCTTGTCTCTAGGAAAATCTCAAAATATGTTGTGGACACCCAGTATAGAAACATGACAATAAACCCACAAAGAGTTTCAAATATAACCTAGAATGAATTCATAGTAAAGAGTCTACAATGAAACACCTTACTCTTTGGGACTCAGCAAAGTGCCTTCTCCACCTATTGGTTTGACCTGTTGTAAGCCCAAGAAGGCTTACAGAAGATAAAAGAAACATAGCTTAAAATATACTAAATACAAAATTTTAAAATATCATTTTAATTTTTTTTAAATCCATAAAATTAAAATCAGTTTAAAATGTCTATTAAAAACAATAAATAAAACAGCATCTTTTTAGGAGGGGGGAGGAGACAGATTGGTTGAGGAAGACAGAGCCTTGGAGAGATGTATTTAATGTGGCAATCTCTTCTAGCCATCTGCCAGCTCTGTGACCTGACCTGTAGATGCCATTTATGTTAGTGGAAATAATCTTGCTCATGTCACTGGGATACTGAACAGGACAAACATTCTTAGTTTCTCCAGAGTTATCCAACAGCTGCAATTTTCACAGCCTTATCTTCAGTCTTCTTTTTACAATATATATTATCCCTTTTAATTTCCTGCTTCTAATTTATACCAGTCTGCAAATTTAGGTGTGTCAGTTGAGTGGATTAAAAAGAATAATTTCCTTGACTGGAGGTAGTTTGACATCCATCTTGTTGCTTTTAAAAATGGTTTCCACTAAACTCTCCATTTGTTCACTAAATGTCCAACTGAAGCCAACGACTCTTTCTTCACCACAAACAAATACACATAGCCAATGTACAGTTTTTACAGCAACAACACTGTTTACTTTGTGTGATACAAAATAATTCTAATGCTTTTTGGCTTTGTTTTTAGATTGATTTCACCATAACAAGCGGTACCAGCAATCTTGCTTTCAGAATGCAACAGGCAACATCTGCTAACTGACAAAAATAATCTCCATTCCCCATTCTCACTCAGTGTGCAACAAAGACCCACTGCAGAGAGAGGAGAACCGCTGTGAGGCTGGGCTTTGGGGGAAAAACTAAGGACTTCAGAGGGGATAAACTGAAGAAAGTTGGTCCTAATTTAGATCATAACATTTTAGTGCATTAGGGGTTATCATCTTTTTTCATGTAATAACTCTTTTGAAAATTACTGGAGATCTTGGTGAACTACTTTTATTATTGTTATTTCTCCTACTAATCAATAGAAAGACTTAACTTTATTGTAATAGCATTATTTTCTTCAGTATCGTTATCAAAACCAGTGACATATTATAAAAATCATGGGCAATAGGCCAGACCATTAAACCATGCATTCTTTTCTTTTTCTCTTTCTTTTTTCCTTTTCTTTCTTTTCCCCCTTTCCTTTATTTTCTTTTCTTTCTCTCTCAGTCCCTTTCCTTTTTTTTTTTTGAAGTAAGACACATTTAAAAAACCTAAAAAGTTGAATCAGTGTCACATTGTAAAATATATGGCTCTTGACTTTGTTACCCTTTTTAAAACTTTACCTACACTGTATATCCTGTTTATCATGGAAGTCATCCAGAGTTGCTTCATTCTTACTTTTTTCATCCATCACTTCACTATATTTACATTTGATCAGGGATCAAATAGTCAAACAAGTCAGGGATCAAATAACAAACATTGTGACATGGTGCTTCAGCACAAAAATATCTAAAGAAATCCTATAACACCTCTGAGATTAATTTGAGAAATTGAAATGGAATCCAGACTGCTTTGTGAGATGCTTTGAATGTGAATATATCTGTCTTGTTATAACCCTTGTTCTCATTAGGGATGAAAGAAAATTGAGAAATATCTTTAAATGCTTTTAAAAGCATAGCCATGTTAGTCTGGAATATCAGTATGGAAAGGGATTTTGTAGCACCTTTGAGAATGACTATGCAGAAAAAAGTTGTAGCATAAGTTGGTCTACTTCCTCAGGTAAATCTGTGAAAGTAGGTCAAGCCTATGAAAATTTATGCTACAACTTCTTCAGCACAGTTAGTCTCAAAGGTGCTACAAGATCCTTTTGTATTCTTAAAAAATGTTTCTCAAGTGCTGAGAAATTTTGGTCAGAAGATTTCTGGTCTGATTATCATCTATGGAGGTCAAGATTTATTTTGTGCAAAATTCTCATGCATTGTAGTTATTTTGCAGAGAAAACTGCATTTTTTGCACGAGAATAATGTTTTTGTGTGGAAATATTATTTTCTTTGCATAAAATGTTGTTTCTCACACATAAAATGTTGCAAATGGGGCTTGTTATGTACAGAATGTACTCATTCTTTATTTGCATAGAAAATACATTTTTCTACATAGAGTACAGCTTTTTGTGCAGAAACATTTCTGTGTAGAACGTTATTTTCTATGCAGATGATACTGTTTCTGGTATTTTCTGAACAAAACACCATGTATGAATTTTTGTGCAGAATAAGAGCTGAAATATGAACAGTGGGAAGAAAATTTCTAAAGTTACTTATTGTTTTCTTCAAGAAGAAAATTGGTGAAGAATTATATCACCAGTTCTCATCTTGTTAAATTGTTTCTTTTGAATGCAAGACATTCCAGGTATATATTGTGGCATAATCATTCTGATGACATAATCACATGATTCTTTACATTTGGCTTAAAACATTAAAAGCAACAACAACAAAACAGTACAATTTTAAAACACAATTAAAAACAACATTAATAGAACAAGTAAAATATATAAAATCCTTTAAAATACTAAGTTAAAAATATCAAAGTCACTGAAACCAATTAAAAACAGACTCAAGCAAATACCCCAATAAAAAGCCTCTCTGGGTGCAATGTTTGAAAAGAAAAGTTTTTGCCTGCTGGCAAAATCCTCTAGATTTAATCTTCTCGACTAGAGTTTGGGGAAGTTATTTTTGGACTACATATCCCAGAATTCTCCATCCAATATGGGTACAGGTCAGAAATATCCCAGGTCCAAGGCAAATGGTCTTGAGAATCCAAGGCAAAAAACAAAGACTTAAGAGATGGGCCCTTGTGATGTTGCAACAGTAATGTTACAAAGGGCAGCCTTTGTAATGTCATTATGCATAATACTTTAAGCATCAGTCACAGGTGTACAGATTGATTTTTCATTCAAATTTTTAAAAAATCCCAAGTATAACAAATGAAGAAAATATATATACTTTTCAAGCCAGCACTTTCACTCTCAGATTCCCACTTGCCCTGAGGATCAGAGAAGATGAATTAGTCCCTGAGATCTACCAACCCAATACTGGGATTTGGATTCCAAAAAATATTTTTTCCAATCTGGCTAAGATTATCATCTATATACCAGTATTCCCCTTTCTACCTCCTCCTTAGATATTTTTCATTTCCAAATACACCAGCAAGAGACAGGGGATACCACAGCAGCCTAACTGATGTGGACTCCTACAATCAGATTTCAAAAATAATATCCAAAAATGTTCAATACTGAGATGAAGGAGAAAGTAATTTGAATCCTATTTTAATGCAAACTGATGAAATTTCCCTTGCCCAAATGAACCAGAATAAAATTATTCTTCAGTTTTCAACTTTCTGATGCAGTTCTCTGATGTAAAAAGACATAAAGAAGCCTATTTTACTTTTGCATCAAGGAAAAATAGCACAAAAATTGCTTGGGAAAATTGATGGCAAAAATATAGTAGGAAAAATAATATTCTTAGCCTTTTTTATTTGAAAAAAAATGCAAATTAATATAGAAACAGAATGGGATGAACATGTTTGAAAGAAAAGACTTTTATCCAAAGGTGGATAGGAGAGAGATTTGTCTATACCTATTAATAAAGTCCGATGTCCATTTTCCTCCAAAATTTCAAATGGAAGTATGTAGAATATCTTTCAAATACTGGATTATGTCTTATATTATATTATTAGTCTATAACTACAGATAAGGAGTTTTACTGATGCAAGGCCAAGTGAGGTTATATCCTTACAGTCAAGTATGTCTATGATAATCTGTGCTACTGAGGTTAAATCAAGCAATAAGATTTGGACTCTTACAGTATGTGAGAGACTAGGGAATTGGACAATATCTAGGCTGCAGACATGACTGACAGAAAGGACACTACACCAGTCAAGCATAAGAAAGCAAGTGCACAGTGATGAGGGGTTTGAAAGGAAGATAAGAGGAGCTGACTTTAATGTTTTTAAATTGATAGTAAAATGAGGAGGTGTCAGAAAGAGTGAGAAAAACAGCACAGGGGAGAGAGATATTGAGATTGAAAGAGAGAGAGGTGAGGGCTGATGAGATGCCTTGGTAAAATCTTGTTAAGGTTATGTGATATGAATGATGTACAAGAAAAAAGTAAGACACCCTGAGCAAAGCCATTTGCTCATCTAGGAAGAATGAAGGGGGAAAAATGAAATGCCTGCAGTAGGCTACGAAACACTCATTAGAGAGAGCAAGGACAAGAGCAGGGATGTGAAAATCTGACAGTCTCTGCATTCTCTCAGGAGGCCACTGGCATTCTTATTCCATCCTGGTTCTGTATCAAGTTGTATGACTTCTTCATCACTTTTTCCCCATGGACATTTGTGCATATTTTCATGCAATTTTTCCAATATATACAAAATGTTATGATTCAATCTTTTTTCTGGTGTATGCATTTCCCCATTTGTGCCTCTTCTTCAAATGTATCCATTTGTAGTTGTACATGTTTTTCAAGCATTTGTGTGGTTTTGTATTTGCATCTGAAATGTATTTCAAGACTCAGAAATGCTTGTGTTGTTTTTGAGTCTCTGGGTATTCAAAGTGGATATTTTGGTTAGGTAAATGCTAACCCAACAAAGTTAAAACTAACATCTCAGTCCTATACCACCTGGATATGGTGGTAACTGTGAGTACCTGTATACATGTAAAGGCTTGCCCTATTTATCCAATACCTATTTATATTTAACCTTTGAATACAGGTATATAGAATTTCAGGATAAATAATCAGTGGATGGAAAAACAAGGAATAGAAGTGAGATTTAGTTTGAAGCTGAGAAAGCTTTTTTAAAAAGGTAAAAGGGGCAAATATTTTGGCAATACAATTGTGCTTTCTAAAAATCATCATGTAATTTGGCTCTTTCCTAATATGCTTGAAGGTTGTGGAGACAAAGTCATTCCATTGGATGGATCCATATTTTAGCATGTGCCATGAAGCTGGCAGAAGTAGACTTGCTTATCCCTTACTCCTTATGGTGGTCCCTGAAAGGAAAGTACTATTGTCTGATTTTTCAGGACTACTTTCTTCTTCGGTACTCCATACCACAGTCTATCTTATACATCAATCCTCCTGTACCTTTGTGTAGAATTTTACAGGTACAGAGGGGGTTCTGTAAAGATGGATTGAACAATTTGCTTCCATCAAGCCCCATTGTGCATACCTCTGT
Source organism: Sceloporus undulatus (assembly GCF_019175285.1). Lineage (NCBI taxonomy): Eukaryota > Metazoa > Chordata > Lepidosauria > Squamata > Phrynosomatidae > Sceloporus > Sceloporus undulatus. Next base: position 6,593,737 of record NW_024802935.1, on the reverse strand, counting down.
CAGCTTCCTGGGGTGACTGTAATATTCTTCTTAATGATGGAGCTGGTCCAGAATTTTTAGGCATATTCCCAGATTACAGTTGGTCATGCTCTCTGAACAAAAAGATTGAGCAGAGTGAAAGAAAGATCTCCCACAGCATACAGAGTAGTATTCAGGCATTACATTTTCCTTGATAGATCCTACTACATGTAATTGTGATGAGGTGAGTTTGATTCTCTTTTATAAGGTCAATTTTATTTAGTCAAGAATTTTCTTATTATTCCTTTTTATTGAAAGGTGACATGGCTTTCAGAGCTCCTGTGCTGATACACAGTGATGGTGAATTTTAATAATGGGGATTTCCTATTTAATTTGATTGGCTTTAAACCTATAATACATCCAGGATTTGACATAATTGTTTATTCACCCAGATATCTGCCTAGGCGAGCCTCACGTCACCATTAAATCCTTAAGTGACCAGACTGGTCACCAGAACACCTAGGTTTGACCACATAACACCAATATTAAAATCTCTTCACTGGCTGTCGCTCAGCTTCTGGGTTCAATACAAATTGTTGGTTATTACCTTTAAAGCCCTATATGGCTTGTGCCCGAGTTACTTGAGGGAACGCTTCTCCCTGCACAATCCGCCCCGCACTATCAGGACATCTGGGAAGAAATTACTAGAGAGCACAAAAACTAGGTTAACAACAACTTCCCACAGAGCATTTTCCGCCACATTCCCCAAGTTATGGAACGACTTGCCGGAAGAGATCCGCCTTAATACCACCTTAGATGCCTTCAAGAAAGCACTCAAGACAGATCTCTTCCAGCGAGCCTATCCACCAAATTTGCTGTAAAATATCCCACCTTCATAAGTACTGTATGATTTATGAAACTTAATTGTATTTTATTAACCTTATTGTATTGATAATATGCTATTGTTTTTATGGAATGTACAGTGGACCCTTGTTATACGCTGGGGTTTGGTTCCAAGATCCCCTGTGGATAACAAAATCCATGGATGCTCAAGTCCCATTAAATATAATGACGTAGCAAAATGGTGTCCCTTATAAAACATGGAAAAATCAAGGTTTGATATTTGAAATTTATACTTTTTTTTAACATTTTCAAACCGTGTATGCTTGAATCCATGTATAACAAATCCGTGTATAAGAAGGGCCGACTGTATTTGATATGCTTTTATTGCTGGCAAAGGCATATAGTGCATTTGGAAGGCTTCACAAAAGAGTCTGGAGTAGCAAACACTTGAGGCAAAGCACAAAAATCAGTGTGTATAGAGCCATTGTACTGTCTATTCTCCTCTATGGGTCTGAAACATGGGTTACCTATCGCCAACACCTTCGACTCCTTGAACGTTTTCATCAGCGCTGTTTACGCACAATTCTAAATATACACTGGACTGACTATGTGACGAATGTTGCTGTCCTCGAGCAAGCAAGGATCACCAGCATTGAGGCCATGCTATTGAGGACACAGCTGCGCTGGGCAGGACATGTTTCTAGGATGAAGGACCATCGCCTCCCCAAAATAGTTTTCTATGGTGAACTCGCCACGGGTCAGCGTAAGAGGGGTGCCCCAAAGAAGAGATACAAGGACTCCCTGAAACAACATCTCAGGCTTGGCCAGATAGATCACCAACAATGGTCCTCCCTGGCCTCGCATCAGGAGGCATGGAGACGCACTATCCATGACGCTGCAGCCATCTTCGAAAGCTCACGCCGAACGAGCCTCGAAGAGAAACAACAACGCAGAAAGAACTGCAACCTGGAAACATCACCCAAGGAGACTTTCTGCTGTGCTTTCTGCAACTGTACCTGTTTATCCCGAATTGGCCTTTTTAGTCACCAACGCGCTTGTACAAAGTGCGGGATGAGTCCTTCCTGAATCTTCATTCGCGAAGCAAAGCCAGAGAGAGATATTGCTGGAATAATTTGTTTGTTGTAATCCCGCCTTGATCCTCAGGGAGAAACGGGAAATAAAAATAAAATTTATTATTATTATTATTATTATTATTATTATTATTATTATTATTATTATTATTATGTGCTATTGGCCAAAACCTAGACTAAGGGGCAGGGACAGGGCCAAATTCAGTTTTCAAGAGCCAAATTCAGTTTTCAGAAAATTTCTCAGAGGTTACATTCCACTGGTAGGAAAGAACAAAACAGAAATGATGGGGTCAAAAATCCTGGCATATTTTAGTTCAACACTCATTAGCTGACATTCTACATTGAGCAGTAAGAATTAATACTCTCCCCACACAATCCTATGTCTTCCCTTCTGCCCTGGCAGCAGGGTAAGGACCCTGCTTCTCTACTCATCCAAGGCAATGCCTCTTGCCCCTCTGCTTAATTGTGGAGAGGGGAAGAAGCATGGAGAAAACTGAAACAATGAAGAAGCAGTTGATCTCAGCTTTAGGGGGAGAGGAAATAAGCATAAACTCAACAATGGAGTACGCTATCCTTTTCCTTCCCTTTGGAGCCCAGAGCAACCACATCTTCATTGTTTGGACTACTGCTCCCTCCTCCCTCATCTCTCCTCACCTCCCCTCCCCTCTCCTCCCCACTAATAAGCAGCTGCAGCAGTGGTCCCTCAAAGGTCATCAGGTATTTAGGTGGCAGGTTTTTGGACAGAGTACAGAAGACTAGAGAATAGTCTGTGCCCTATCCAAAATTAGACATACACATGTACGAATGTGTACGTATACCACTGGCAGGTTCCCCTTCTTAGTGTGAGTAATATAAGTATAGGCTTTCCAACGTTTCATAATGGAAAAAACCCACATGCAACACACAGGAAAAAGCTGCATAACCACCATATGATGATGATGACATGAGAAAGGAATCATAGTAATCTGGGAAAGTCCAGAGATCTAGATTGAGGACCCAGGAGGACCAGATTCAGTCTTTCCCCCTGATATTATACTACACTTCACCTACTTCTGGGGCCATATGCCATCCCCAAACAATTTTGTTTTGATTTTTTTTGCACATGACATTTTGCTAGTTGTATATATCACAACTATAGCCAACCATTGTCAAAAAGTTCTACTTTTCTCTGAGTCTTTTTCTACTTGTTTATCACCACATTGTGAAACTGATATTTTTCCTCCCCTACATATAATACTTCATACACTGTGAATATGTGAATTTTCAAGATGGGGTACATTTCTTCTTGCAAGAAGATTTGTGAGGTGTGAATGGGCAACTTTTATTTAACACTATTGAATTCTACAAAATTATTTTCCTCCACTTCATTACTTTTCAAGACAGTGCAGGGTTCAATACTAATTCTATCCTTGTTGTCAGTTATGCCTTACATTTCAACCCTCCTTGGTGGTATTGTAGAGTTTACAAAGATTTATGCAAACAGTTGTTCTTTCATAACTATTTTCAGGACAGGTTGGTTTGACCAATTCTACAGCTTTAGCTCTGAAAGGTGAATAAATAAAGATACTGCAAATCTGCCCTTTGCCCATAATCTTGCCATGAGTATAGTGAGCTAACGTTGGCCAGTGAAGTGGTGGGAGACCTAGAAATTTTACAATTGTAATGGCATGGTGAGCCATTCATCTATCATCCTTATATACCAGAGAGATTTTAGTTTCCAAAGCTACCTGTCAAACACATTTTCCTGGCAATAAATGTAAGCCCAAACTACATGTGACAGCAGAAGGCTCATGTTTTCAAACCTATGTCTGTCCCAATTAAATTTCAAACATAAGTACAAAAGGAGAGTTAGAAGTGCAACAAAGCCTCCCCTACAACTCCTAATTTCTGCTCTCCCTTAACTGGTCCCTTAGATGCCTGCTGGATACCAAAACAGAAAACAGCCCAGGTGAGAGAAAATATCTGAAAATATAGTGGCTGTGAAGGTGAAGATAGCAGGTGGAAGAACTCAGCACTTCCTATACCTGTCCTCAAGGTATACTCAAGGGACATGATTGAAATGGACTGAAGTTTTTAAGGCAGCTCTTCTTCCAATGTAATTTGAATTCCTTATAACTTTGTAAAATTGCATTTCAAAAATTGTGACATATTCTGACAGCTGTGGTATCAATCAGTCCAGTTCATATTAATCTAATATTACAATCAATGACAAAATACATTTGTTACCATTCTTGAGCAAGGTGATTGAGAGGGCGGTCGCCAATCAACTACAGGCAGTCTTGGATGAAGCTGATTATCTGGACCCATTTCAAACCGGATTCAGGGCAGGATAAGGAGTTGAGACGGCCTTGGTCGCCTTAGTTGATGATCTCCGTCTAGGCATCGACAGGGGAAGTGTGACCCTGCTGGTGCTCTTAGACCTCTCAGCGGCCTTCGATACCATCGACCATGGTATCCTTCTGGAACGCCTGAGAGAGTTAGGTATCGGAGGCACTGTTCTACAGTGGTTCCGGTCCTACCTCTCGGGCAGATTCCAGATGGTGGCGCTAGGAGACAGTTGCTCTTCTAAAAGAGAGATAAAATTTGGTGTACCCCAGGGCGCAATATTGTCTCCTATGCTGTTTAACATTTACATGAAGCCGCTGGGAAAAATCATCCGGAGACATGGGGCAGGATGTTATCAGTACGCTGATGACACCCAAATATATTTCTCTATGTCTCAGACTGATGCAGTGACTAAGGATGGCATCGCTCCTCTGAATGCCTGTCTTGGGGCGGTAATGGACTGGATGAGGGAAAACCGACTCAAGCTGAATCCAGGTAAGACGGAGGTACTTGTTATAGGAAACCCAAGCCCAGGTATGGAATTATGTCAGCCAGTTCTGGATGGGGTCACACTTCCCCTGAAGGACTCTGTCCGCAGCTTAGGGGTGCTCCTTGACTCGTCGCTTCACCTGACAGCTCAGGTAGATGCGACAGTCAGGAGCACTTGTTATCAGCTTCGGCTGATACGCCAGCTGCGCCCCTTCCTGGAGCAGGGAGACCTTGAAACAGTTGTACATGCGCTGGTCACCTCTCGATTGGACTTCTGTAATGGGCTGTACATGGGGCTACCCTTGTGCCAAGTTCAGAAACTTCAACTTGTACAAAATATGGCAGCCAGGTTAATTACAGGTACTCGTCGTACCGATCACATAACACCGGTTTTGAAATCCCTTCACTGGCTGCCAATTAGTTTCCGGGCAAGGTACAAGATGTTGGTGATTACCTTCAAAGCTCTACATGGCTTGGGTCCAGAATACTTAAGAGATCGCCTACTTCCATACTGTCCGTCCCGCACTCTAAGGTCCTTGGGGAAGAATCTACTTCAGCCAATAAAATCTAGGCTAAGTTCAGTCACCCAGAGGGCCTTTTCCATCGCAGCTCCGAAGCTATGGAATGACCTGCCGAAGGAGATCCGTGACATTTCTACTCTTACAGCCTTTAAGAAGGCTCTTAAGACGGATCTCTTCCGGCAGGCCTTCCCTACCTAGTTCTACTCCCCATTTACTGTGACTTATGTCACTCTGTCCACCAATTCTTCTCTTAAATTTAATGAGAAGAATAAAATTAAAATTAATTAAAATAAAATCCTTGCCTCAAGAAGAAGAGCCCTCCCTCCATGACATCATCATCAGACCTGAGAGGGAGTGAAAAAGAGAGGCCCAACTTCCATCAGGCCTAACTGTGAATGTACTCACTTTGCTCTCTTTAATTTTATTGTATTTTATTTATTTATTGTATTTTATTTTCTTTATTTTTACTGTTGTAACCCGCCTGGATTCCTTGTGATTGGGCAGGCTATAAATAAATCATTATTATTGTTATTATTATTATTATTATTATTATTATTTTAAAATGGAATATTTACTTCACATCAGTTTAGCTTATTTTCCATTTCAGCTTCAAAAATTTATGCAATTGTACTAAATAATGGCAACCATAATATGAGAACATTCCTAAGATAGAATGTACTTCACTTTTAAGCTAGTCTTTCACTCAACAGAATACAGCAGGGCTGCAGAAATGAAAAAAAAATTGCAAATTTTCTTATTCCCAATAGGAAATGCTGTCTTTCCATCTACATGAAAAAGTAATGCAAAGTATTTTGTTTCTGTCTAGGTTTCTGTTACTTGTGGAGTTATGTCTCTGTCCAAAATGTTTCCTTTAGTGAAACTAAAAACTAGGGATGGATTGGTAGTTAACAAATCGGCATCTTACTGGGGCAGAAATTTGGTATTCCGAACACCTTGGTAACATTAGAGGGAAGCAAAATAGCATCCAGAAACAAACAAAAAAGAGCAAGGTTGTAGGAACTTTTTGTTTAATGTGAAGTTGAAGGCTTTCACAGCGGCCTCCATAGTTTTTTCTGGGTTTTTTTAGACTATGTGGCCATATTCTGGAAGGGTTTGGCCCTGTGCAGACTGGCCTTAAAAGCTGGCTTGGGGGCAGTCAAGGTGTAGCCTCCACATAATGAATGCCCCGACTCTGCCCCAAGGACAGGATGATGCCGTGCACCACTCCACACAGCACATGGCATCACTGTGCTCCTCTGGTGCTGCATCTACACAACAAAGTGCCATAGTAGCACCATAAAGCCATGGCACCATAGCTATTGTGCTCTATGCAGGGAGTAAAAAGGAGTCCCAAAAAGTGGTTCCTTTTTGTACCCTGCAAAGGCCAGATCAAGGATGCAGCGTGTGATTGCTGCAGCCCTGATCTGACTGTAAAAAAGGAGGCTGGAGGCCATCCTTTCAGGGCTGTCTGAACAGCCCCAATATTCCTGATGTTTCACCTGCATCTATGGCTCGCATCTTCACAGAATGCTGGCATGGAGGTGTGTGGGGTATATATACTGTGTGACCTTTGTTTGAGGGAAAGTGATTTACATGTTAATATGTGTTGACCTGCTGATGAATGGACAGGCCTTGCAGTGGGAGAAACATGTGAGAATGCTTTGTGTCTATTTAATTAGTGAGCCATTGTCTGCTAGGAAACCCCTTGACCCTAGGTGATGTTCATTTACATATGCTGAGTCTTGATTTTGGTGTTTGTCAGGATTGGTATCCAGTCTTTGTTTACTTTAAGGATTTCTCCTTTTCTCTTGAAGTTGTCCAAGTGTTTGTGGATGTCAATGGCTTCCCTGTGCATTTTGACCTGATAGATGTTGGCATGGTCCAGAATTTCAGTGTTTTTAAATAGCATTTTATCCCCAGGAAGGTTTATACAGTGTTCTGCTATTGCTGATTTTTCTGGTTGACTTGGTCTGCAGTGTTTACCGTGTTCCTTAATTTGTGTTTGAGCATTGCATTTGATGGTCCCTATGTAGACTTGTCCACAGCTGCATGGTATGCAGTAAATTCCTGCGGCTGTGAGTCTCTCCTGTCCTTCACTGAGCACAGCATTTGCTGGATTTTCTTGGTCAGTTTGTAGATTATTTGGAGGTTGTGTTTTCTCACCAGTTTTCCTAGCCCTTCTGATGTCTGAGCTGGAGTAACCATTAGCCTGTAGAGCCCAGTCTAGGTGTTTCAATTCATCTTCCAGGAAGTGGGGTTCACTTTTTTGCCAAGTCTACCAGTGTTTATATTGTGCTTCTTTTTTGTCCTGGGTGATGGTTGGATTTCTTGTGTAGTTATCTGCCCGTGCATGTTGGTTTTCTGTATACTGTATGGCCCAAATGTTGGCTCAGTTTGCAGATGACCAGGACATCCAACAATGGCAATGTTTCTTCCTTTACTTCTTCCATTGTGAATTGTATGTTCAAGTAGATGTTGTTCAGATGCCTCAAAAACATGGTCAGATCTTCTCTTTGGCTCCAAATGGTGAAAGTGTCATCCACATTTCAGAACCATGTTGTGGGCTTTTTTGGTGCTGTTTCCAGGGCTTGCTTTTCAAAGTGTCCCATGTAAATGTTTGATATCACAGAGCTCAGAGGGCTTCCTATGGCTACCCCATCTCTCTACTCATAGAATCCATTGTCCCACTCAAAGTATCTTGTGGTGAGGCAGTGTTCAAACAGGGCTGTGATGTCTTATGGAAAAAAATAGTCAGATGTGCGCCATGGTGTCCATTATGGGGACTTTGGTGAACAGGGAGACATTAAAGCTGATTAGTATGTCTCCAGGTTTGAGTTTGATATTGTTGATTTTTTTTCTATGAAGTGAATTAAGTCCTTGAGTAGTGTGGGGTTTGCCCTATATGGATTTGCAATTAAGTAGCCAGAAACTTGACCAGGTCATATGTGGGGGATCCAATGGTGCTCACTATGTGTCAGAGTGGAATGGAATCCTTGTGAATCTCTATACAGTCTGGGCAGGAAAGCCTCAGATTTGCATAAACATTGACATGTGGTTGGCTGAATTGAGGAGTTCTTGATCAAGATGTTTGCTTCCTTGGTGATTTAGTTGGTCAGATCTTGTCTCAGATTTTTGTATATTGTAGGATCCAGGAGTTCCTTGATTTTTTGTCAGGAATAACACAGCCACATAACTCAAAAAAACCCACAAAAACATTTTGTTTGTTTGTTTTATTCTTGGCACAGTGAAAACCATACACTTTGTGAACTGTGCAGTTTGAGAAACTGTACAGCTTTCCAAGAGGAAAAAAGCTTATTTTAAAAATATTTTCAAATTAAAATATTAAGTTAAATTTAAAATATCTTAAATATTTTAGAGGTGTAAATAGCTGGATCCGTGGATAAAGAACCCATGGACATGGAGGGCTGACTGTAATTTTAGATTGAACAGTTTTGTGTTTTTGAAGTTTTGATGAAATGCTCCTAGTTAAACTGATACCTTGCTTCTGGTCTCCTTATTTCTTAGTGTAACGGGCAATATTTTATATTTACTTTTGGAAGTAATTTTTTCAAAGTCCCTTCAGTCATTTTAGAGGAATGTTAACAGGAGTTTCTTAGGTTTTATGTCATTCACATATACTGTACTCCTTATGGTGTTTTTTTAAGTAACCGCAAATGGAAGCTTGACATTACTTTTCCAATACTTTGATTAGTAAAACCAACAAATTACTTCCCCAAAACTATAAAGAGTAGCGAGAATGAATTCCTTTTTTTCCCCAAGTACACTTCCGAGCTCTGATGCTCCTATGATTTGAAGGAATGATTAGCACTTTTCCCAAACACAGTTCACAAAAAGTAATTTTGCCTTCAATGTCCATCAGCTTTGTTTACTTAGGGAAGCATTTTGAAAGGTCTTTGAGCTATATGAGACAATGTGAACTTCTCATAGGGTCTATTAGGTATTGGTCCTTCTGGTTAGATTAACTATAAAGCTACATGAATCTCCATAAACTAGGAGTCAGCATACTATCAATGATTCATTCTCAGCTTGTGCCAGCCTGGGGTAATAGTGGCTCATTAAAGATTCTTTAGAGATTTACATTAGTATAAATTAGGAGGTAGGACATTATGCTCTGCAAAGTGAATTTGAATTTTTATTCAAATAATTCTATTAGCATAATTATCTTTTTGAGAAATTAAATGTACATTATTGCACTTGATGTGCCACAAATTATTATTTTAAAAAGGAAAAATTTACTTATTCAACTATATTGTTCTCATGTGATTAACCATATTGCATCCTAGAAACCAAAATTAAGTGCATAAATTACATCGGCATGGGGGATAAGAATATTAGAGGGGGGCATATATTGTATATATCTGGTTGCTTCCAAAGATCAAATTAAAGATGGCTCTGATGAGGTCAAGTCAGACTATGTGTTAATATGTTCTTTTTTCTCTTTTTACAGTAAGTATTAACTTTACATTTTGGAGATGACTTGGCTGAATAATAAACATATTTTACATTACTAAATATTTTAAAAGAATACACACTAAATCATTTTAATAACTTGGGTCCAAAATACACTGCAGAAATAATCCAGTTTGAGATTGCCATGACTGCCCTGGGTCAATGCTAGGGAATTCTGGGAACCATAGTTTTGTGGCACATTTAGTCTTCTCTGTCAGAGAGCTCTGGTGCCAAAATAAACTATAGTTCCCAGGATTCCCTAGCACTGAGCCAGGGCAGTTAAAGTTGTCTCAAATTGAATTATTTCTGCAGTGTGTTTTGGATCATAGATTTTAGTCCTTATTATCAATCTTACCAATGCTTACATATCACCTTTCTATCATCAGTTCTTTTCATGATACAAATCTCCGATATCTTTGAAAGAACCTTGGAATTGTGTGCCTATGTCATCTCATAAATGTACTGAAGCATATCAGACAAATGGCAACAAGGTTAGCATGGATGTTAGTGATATTTATAGACTCAGCACTCTATACTTATCCTTTCAGATATCTTTTTAAAATATCAAAGGTAATACTTGCATCCGATTCATCAAAGTAGTCCCAAAATGTGTGTATGTTTTCAGATTCTCCAGACCTCCTCAGTAGGCAGGCTGCTAAAAAAAACAGGTTAGGTGGAATGGGAAAAGCTGAAAATGGTGACGTGATCAGCAGATGCTTCTATCTCCATTTCATCTCAGCATGGTTTCACCTAACATGAGCTGCTTTCTGCCTCCCTCCAATATCTTGCCCATTTAAGATTTCTGGAAGACTTTTTTTTTTGGTCTCATAGTCCCAATCTAGACAGGCCTATAGTGCGTCATTGTCACATGTTAGGAGTTGGCCGAGGGCACACCGTCCATACGTGCCTCACCCCTAACACGTGACGAGGGCGTCAAAATGGTGGCACCCTGTTCACATGGGCGCCGCCATTTTGACACAATGGACGTTTAGTGTCCGCATGTCACACCCCCATTATGGTGTCACGAGTGCGCCATTGGCACACTGCAGCATCACAATGACGCCGCAGAAAAGAACCCGTTTTTGCAGGTCCTTTTTGCTGCGTGAGGGAGCCACACGGTTTGTCCGCTGCGGCTCTCTTCCACAGCAAAACAAGGTGCTGGCAGACCGCCCATTTTGGGTGGTCTGTACCCCACCATAACTATACCACTTTAAAATGCACTAATTTCTTTTAGTGGTCCACACATTATTGGCGGGTTACAGACCACCATAAGGGACGTCCTTAGGACGTCCCATTTTGAAAAAGGGGCGTCTCTTCCGGACGTCCCTAACCCTATCACGGACAGAGTCCATGACAAATGGCGGCTGCCATTCCACAAGGCCGCCGCCATATTGAGGTAGCGGACACTGTGCGTCCGCACATCGCACCCCAGAAGTGACACCACGAGTGCACGACTAGCGCCTCGCGGCGTCTTTTCTGGAACCCAGGAAGGAGAGCGATTTCCATGCTCTTTCCTCGGAGCGTCCGGGAGCCGCACGGTTTAAAGGCTGTGGTTCCCAGACACTGCAAGCGGAGGCGGAGCCAGACCACCGCTTCTCAGCGGTATGTAACCCGCCTTTATTATTATGTTTATTTATATCCTGTGTTCCTCCCAGTACAAGGTCTCAAGGTGCCAACAAATCTAAAACAGTCCAAGTTAAAACACTATAAAACATGCAAAGTACAAGTTTAAAAAACATCTAAACAACTGAAACAATTAAAAACATTCCATTATTAAAATTTAAAGTTAAAAACTCTTTAAAACAAAACCAAAACCACATGCATGTCATGCAAAAGCCTGGTGGCATAACAACCTCTTTACCTGCTGCCGGAAGGACATCAGGGATGGAGCCATTCTGACCTCCTGGGGATGAGTTCCAGAGCTTGGTAGCAGCCACTGAAAAGGCCCTCTCTCTTGTTCCCATCAAACATGCCTGAGAGGGTGGTGGGACAAAGAAAAAAGCCTCTCCAGATTATCCCATTATTCTGGGAGGCTTCTACAGGGAGATACTGTCCTTCAAATAGTCTGGATCCAAGCCATAAAGGGCTTTATAGGTCAAAACCAGCACTTTGAATTGTGCCCAAAAACAGACTGGCAACTAATGGAGCTGTTGCAACAAGAGAGTTTTATGCTCCCTGTAACTAGCTCCAGTTAACAGCCTGGCTGCAGCTTTTAGGAACAGCTGAAATTTCTGAGCACTTTTCAAAGACAGCCCCATGTAGAGCGCATTACAGTAATCCAAACGGGATGTAACCAAGGCATGTACCACCATGGCCAGGTCTGACTTCTCCATGAATGGCCGTAGCTGGCACATGAGTTTTAGCTGTGCAAAGGCATTCCTGGTCACTGCTGATACCTAGGCTTCCAGGCTCAGAGCCAAATCCAGAAGTACCCCCAAACTACAAACTTGAGTTTTCAGGGGGAAGTGTAACCCCATCTAACACAGGCTGAATCCCTTTTCCTGGATCTGTCTTTCCACTGACCAGGAACACCTCTGTCTTGTCTGAATTAAGCTTCAGTTTGTTTGCCCTCATCCTCATCCAGTCCGTTACAGCAGCCAGACCCTGGTTTAGGACAAAAACAGCTTCCTTGGAATTAGGTGGAAAGGAGTGATAGAGCTGGGTATCATCAAAATACAGGTGATACCTTACTCCAAATCTCCAGATGACCCAGAGGTTTCATGTAGATATTAAAAAACATAGGGGACAGGACTTAGCCCTGAGGGACCCCACATGCCAATGGCCAAGGAGTCAAACAGCTATCCCCCAGCACCATCTTCTGAAAGCATCCCTCCAGGAAAGAGCAAAACCACTGTAGAACAGTACCTCCAAGCCCCATCCCAGAGAGTGACTCTGAAGGATACCATAGTCAATAGTATCAAAAGCTGCTGAGACGTTCAGCAAAACCAAGAGGGACACACTCCCCCTGTCCAGTTCTTTGTGTAGGTCATCCACCAAGGCAACCAAAACGGTTTCTGTCCCATAACTAGGCCTAAAACCAGACTGACATGGATCTGACATGGAGAGCTATCTCTATATTTTCTAAAGTCCATTTTTGAGCCATCTGTTATTCCCAATTCTCAATGTGGACAGATCAGTGTCTTTACTGTGCATTAGCCATTATAAACCTTTAAAAAAGAAGAAGGGAAAAAAAACCACATTATTTTATGTATTTTAATCTACAGTAATATTCTGGTGTGGATTTTATCCTTATATGTGTGTTTGTGGATGAGTGTTCATATATGTTGTCAAGTCATCCAATGATCTATGGAGACCTCATTAATTTCATAGGGTTTTCTTAGGTTGCATATATTCTGAGATAGTTTGTCATTGCCTTCCTCTGAAACAGAGTCTAAAAGGCTTGACCCTGCCCAGATCAGACAGGATCAGGTGCCTCCAGGGTGTTTAGACTTCTTTGTCACACTCACACATACATGCACATTTATAGTATTTTATTGCAAAATATGTATTTTTATACACAGCTTAGTCAAATGCATATATTTTATATGAATCTCTCTACTTCTTTTTTGAACCCAGATTTGTAATACAAATAGAAAAAGTGAAAGATGACCACATTTGAATCTGCATGTTGGTTTAGGAATTGTGAATCCAGTTCATTCACCTAAGAGTAAGGACCAACTGAAATTTTTGAGAATTTTTCTATACCCAAGAACTATTGGCATCTCAAATAAATTTATTTTTTCTCCCCCCCCCCCAAATCATTTTATTGACACAAAAGTAGAACATGTTACATATTTGTTTATGTGTCTAATGTTTGGGTCTGTTGTATACGATCATTCTACAGAACCAAATTTTGTTCAAAATGGAAATGACAGATCTATTATCCCATTTATCTTTCTCTGTGCAATTTATATGACAATATACACATTATAAGTATAATATCTTATAATTTCTGTGCAAATAAATAAATATGGGACCATAGGCTGAAGAGAGAATCTTTGACATTTATTCTGCATGGTGCACATCACTTTGGGAATGGTGCCTGATGGAATATTTTGCATTAATTTCCAGGGTATTTTCATAGACACTAGGAACAGCATACCTCCAAAGTGACTGAAGCAGCTTTATTTTGGCCCTTAGTTCCTGTATTTCTAAGTAAAGGAGTTATATTAAAGAAATATCCTGAGAGATATAGTTAGCCTGAGTAGCAGAGATATTAGTTTGACTTAAGAAAATATTCTTTATAAAGTCAGTGTGAATGTCCTTAAAGATGGTAACACTGAAATTCTGTGGAGATTTGTGTAAGGAAACCATTTCTATAACAATCATAACTAAGAAGAAACCTTACCATCTGAAAGAAAAATTGCCCGTGTCTGTAACAACAGTTGTTTATTTACATTTATTTAAATAACTTTTGTTAGAAAAATCTATACAAAAGTTTTGATCGTGTTCTGGAAAAAGCTTGTCTGCATCTTGAATTACGTCCATGTTACCATTACAAAGCCATTTTAACAGAGATTTTTTAAAAGGGTCTGTTTTATTTTGGGGACAGCATTGGGGGAAGAAGGCCCAGAGTGCTGTCATCCAGAAAATGTACATCAGTTATAAGAGGAGTGTGCATCACATAAGAACTCATTGGAAAAGACAATAAGGCTGGGAAAGGTGGAGGGAAGTAGGAGGAGAGGAAGGCCACATGCCAGATAGATTGACTCTGTTAAGGAGGTCACAGGTATGGGGTTGCAGGACTTAATCAATGTTTTCATTTGCACTTTGGTTGAACACTTAATAGTCACTTTCTGATTGTCAACTCTGCATGTCATGATGTTCAACTGTCCTTTATTGTTACTTTGAAAACCTGCCAACGTTATGTGTTACAAATATGGGAGACAGCTTTCTCCATGGCTGTTCCCAGACTCTGGAAAGCCTTCTGAGAGAAGTTAAACTGACATTCTCATTAATATCTTTCTTCAGGCAAGTTAAGATTTTTAAAATATTTTGGGAAGATTTCCTTTAACTGTTGCAAGCTGCCTTGAGTCCCATACTGGAAAAAGGGTGGGGGGTAGAGGAGGAGAAGGATGAATGGAGTCCATGTAAAAACACACACATGCACGCGCACACACATGCAAACATACAAAGAATCCATTTACACATGCATATACTATATCCATCAGCCCATTCAGATACAAGGACACAACCAAGCATAGACAGTGAGAGTTCTGTCCATGAGCAAAATGCATTCACCTGCATTCACAAGGACACTGACCCAATCTACTCCTATCCATCCAATTCATTTAACCAACTATTGAGTTTTAGGGCTGCTTTGCTATGACACTATCAGTGACACACACATTCCTGATTAATGCATAGGTTGAAACTATATATATATATATATATATATATATACATACATACATACATATATATATATATATATAGCATATGTTATAATAAATATATTGACTATATATAGATATAATTTAGAAATGTGCATTTTGAAGGAAAATACAATCACAACTACTTTTGTAAGTAGTTATGATAATAATGGGGTGTTTTGGACATTACAATTTTGGTATAAATAATTCAATGGTGAGTAAGAAGTAAGGTTGGTTTTAGGAAGATTTTGTAAATATGTAATTGCAGAAATGTTACATGTATATGTATGTAATATAAGTATATAAGTATACATTTTAGTATTACATTTTATTTTACTAATCGAATCATTGACACAAGGTACAAGAGAATGAAAATTATAGCTTTTTATTGTTAAAAAGTTAAAGAGAATAGTCTGGTAAATTATCGCAATAGAATACTGGTTTAAGAAAAAAAGAAAAAAGAAAATACATTCAAAACCACATGTGTCTGTAGTTATTTAAATGTGATTTTCCATGTTCATTTTTAAAATACACACACACACACACATATGCATATACATATACATATACAATAAATAAATGTGGCTTTGGAATGAAGGTAAGAACTTGAAAAAGTGGCATAGAGTGGAAATAAATTGATTGCTGCTGAATGCACTCCAAGAGTGAAGAGATATTATGCTTTCTATGGCAACTGGCTCAAAAATTATCTAAAAAATATTCAGTGTTTTAGGTAAAGTCATTTCCTAGCTCCATTGTTGGCCATAAGCCTTTCCTCCTCCATTGATCTTGCATTTAAACTTCAAGTAAAAATTCTTTGAAGTCCATTGAATACTGCTGTCTCATTGCTGCTCTCCATGGGATGCCTTATAAGATGGATCTGTAGTGGATGAAGTGGGTAGCTATGCCTGTATACAGGGAAGGGAATTTTGTATTTAGAGAAAGTGTATTCATCATGAGCCAAACATTTCTTGTCAGTAAATTAACTAAGGGAAATTGAACATGTAACATGTCACTTGGGCCTCCTTTGCCTTCTTTTCCCTGTGTTATTTGCACCAAAGAGCTTTGAAACATTCAAAGGACACAATGGGGACTATAAAAAGAGATGTGTGTGTGACAAACAGAACAAGCACGAACAATACATATGCAGAAGCATGTTCCAATCATGAAAGCTTGCTTACACAAATCAGTAAATGGTTTTCTAGTACAATCCACTGGGAAAAGTCTTCACTCCTATTGCCTTGTCACCAGTATTTTGGTAGGAAAAGATTTGCCATTACACCTGGGATATAAAGTCTTTGATATTTCCATCTCATATTTTTCTGATGCTTGCTATGTCAGCTTGGGCTGTTCAGCCAAAATGTCCTATTTGGGAGAAAAGTGGGAAATAAATGAATAAATAAATAAATAGAATGTCCCAATTGCCAATAGCTAAATCTACACTGCCATAGAAGTGGATTCCAATGTGCAGTGAGACTCTGCATTTTTACACTGAACTTGTTTATTAACAGGATGCAGTGATTGCATTTATGTTTAAAGAGTGCTCAGGGGTGCTAAAACTCACAAACCTGGTAGAAATAGGACAGATAGTTTATTTGGATCTCCTCTGAAGCACTTTAATGAGATTTCTTTATACATTAAATATATAATCTCTGTTTTTTACAAAGAAGCAACCTATTCTGTACATAGGTTAGCAGGTCAGGGGAATCACATGAGATTTTAATAAGGATGGAAAGAATAATCTCTCTTAATGATTTTCTGAGACTTATTTTTAATGGGTTTCCCAATAGTTGGGAATTATTCAGAAGTTCCAGACAGTTCCAAACTGTTCTAAAGGACTGTTCTGAGCTAGAAAGACATGGATTTTTTGCACAAAATCCACATTATTATTTTTTTTGCACAAATTGCATTTTCTGTACTCCATGTTTTCTGTGTCAAATGGGCTAGCAGCTGGGTGGGACAAGGAAGATGATTGGTGGATGCTGTGGCATGTCTGTGCATGGGTGCACATGTGTTTGGGGTGGAACAGAAAAACAATAATACTTTGGTGCAGCTTGTACCTGCAAAACAACAACAACATCAACAACACCTTGGCTGGTCTGTCTTTGTAGGAGAAGGGGGGCAAAGCAGAGTGCCTGTCAGTGTTCAGCCCATTGTGGGAGTCAGCATTGTGCTTAGTGGGTTCTCCTGTGAATCAGGAGACCTCAGAGATAAGCCAACTTTTTCCTCACTCAGAGCCATTATTACATGCAGAGAGAGAAAGAGAACACGTTTTTTTCAAGACAGTTCTTTCACTGAGATTCCTCTCCCTTGTCATGAGGACAAGAGAACAGAATCTAGGCCATATGTTCCAGGGATGGGTAAAGTACACCTGTAGGCCACTTGCAACCTCTAAATGCTATTTCTGAGACCTCCAAAGGATCCCCTGAATTGAAAAAAAAAATGGGAGGAAACTAAAAATAACTCCACCGCTAGGAGAAAATACTTTGCTTCTATTAAATTAAAATGTTGGGAAAGGAAGAAATCCAACAAGGAACTAAACTAGAAGTAAAGTTCTGGTTTACATCCTGGATGAGACATCTTTCCAGAATCTAAGACATCCCAGGCAAACTAAAAATATGGCAAACATTTTCCCATATTCCCAAGAAATATGAAGGGAGCATTTTTCATAAAAGCAGAGGTAAACTGAGAAACAAGAATTGGAAGGGGACATAATCTTTTGTGGTCTGTCAAGGGCCCTATGCAGCCTCTCCTGCAAAAATCTCAGTTCAAAATCCTGGTAGCCATTCACATTCCACTTCTATCAATAATGAAACCATAGCTGAATGCAATGAAACTGAAGTTGTTATCATCAATATATACCTTTTCACTTTTATCTTGTTTGGTTGAAATGGACACTACTGCCAGTTCTAATGCTGATGTGATACAACATAGATCCCTATGCAATGGAACAAAACAAAAGCCAACTTTTAAAATATTGGTTTCCAGAGCATAAAAAATCAGACTAAATGGGCACTAATCTTTATGTTCATGGTCATCACATTATTATTTTTTAAACTCTGTTCATAGAAGTAAAATTATTCTCAAAGAAATTAATTGTGTTTCTAATAATGTTTCTTCATACAAAGCTACATATGTATAAAAAGAACATAATTACTTATGACTAAAAAAAAATTGCTGCCTTTGAAACAAACCTTCAGCTCTGAAGTTATTGGAAGGAAAATAGTTGTTGTTCTATCCATTAATCTGAAAAGCCATTTCAAAACAAACGGACAGGCTTCACAACCTAGCACATTTCAAATATCAAGCAGTCTAAAGTTAAGTGCTCCCAAAATTTTATGTAAAATGTGACAGAAGGAATGCAGTACAATAGGTCTGGGACCAGAATGACACCTCGGCTCGAATGATATGTTTCCTTTAAGTAAAATTAATGGCTAAGGTTTAGCATTTAAATGATCCCCATGTCTGTACTGAACTGCCTGATTTAGGACTGTTCAGATACAACTCACCCAAAAGTCACAATTGACTGTATTTATCTTGATTTCTTCCTTCTCTTTCTCTGAACCACCCTGATGGTTTCCATTCAAAGTGTCAAAATATATGTAAGGAACAGTAACTCATGTCATTTGACAGCTAACAAACCACACTCTGAGTTTGTTTGACAGGGGAGCTCCAGAGAGAGAGAGAGAGACGTAAATCTGATTCACTTCACCTTGGCTTTTGATAATGGTCTTGCAGTTCAGCCAGAAAAGAAGGAAATAAATAATCATATTTTAGACCATTCCAAACAAAATACATGTCCACAGCACTGGCATCGCTAAGGTTGGTGTGACCCAGTATGCTAACTCATGGTGTCACCTCTCCCTTTGACCTCCTTCCATTCCCCAACATACAAAATTCTTAGTAATGTTTTTTGTACTAATGTTAATCATAAATCTTAATTCCCATATACCACTGAACATTATGGTAGTTGTGACATAAACAAATACAAAATGTAAGTTATACTTTAAATTACAATATCATATGGACAGCCTAAATGTATTTACATGTACTTAATTCCATGTAGCTAAAGTTAGCAATTCTGGGAGCCTTGTGGCAGAAGAGCAGGGTATAAATACTCTAAATGAATGAATGAATGAATGACATGAAAATTTAGTATGCTGCCTTGCTTTTTAAAGAAAATTATAAAAGAATTTAATTTTTTTATTTAAAATAATTAAAAGTTTAAATTTAAAACCTGGGGCATCTCCTTTCTCCTCCCACTGAGCCTTGCCGCAATCACTTTTCAGCATTTTAAACGAATGCAGGAAAATGTTATAGCCCATTTTTCCCCCAAAAAGCTGATATTTGGGGAGCAGTGTTGTCACCCCCTCTTAGGGTGCAGCCCACACTCCCTGCGCCCCTGCACTCCCACACCCCGTAGTGACACCCCTGGATCACATGAAACTCGTTTTTCTTTATTCACATATTTATGCCCATCCCCATCTTATGAGATCACAGTGAGGCATACCTAAAAGTAAGATTAATTTAAGCAGTTTAAAACAAACAAAATAATTGAATTAGAACAAAAGCACATTAAACACATTATCAGATTGTTAAAACAAGTTAAAACAAGTTAAAGAGTTTAAACAAGATTAAAATTATATGTGCATCCATTTTGGAAAACAGTGCACTCTTCCCTTACGCGGGGGATCTGTTCCAAACACCCCCACACACACACACACAAGGGAAATACCACGTATCGTGGAGCCCCATTGAAAACAATGGGGCTTGTGCCTGCAATGCAGTGGATTGCACACACCATGGATGCACGCACCATTGCTTCTTCTGCCATGCGGCTTTCAGCATATGCTGAAAGCTGTGTATGGCACACCCACATATAACGCAGGCATGCTGTATATTAATTAGACCCCAAAGGCTTTGTTAAAACATTTGTTTTTACTTAGAGTTATAATGAAGCCAGAGTCTATACCATTTGGCTCTCTAAAGGGACAGCATTCCACAACCTGGTTGCCACAACTGAGAGCACTCTCTTCTACATGGGCCAAATGACCTGTTTCCCTCAACCTCTTTTTCTGGAAGTGTCCTGTTTGGGCAGTGTACAGCACAAACCCTGGTTCTGGTGCAAGCAGTCCAGACAACGTCTGAGCCATTTAGCATCAGAAACAAGGTATAACACTCTTACACCAGTTTTTTTTTTAAACTAACTTTTACTTCAGATATTCAGATCTCTGGCATCTCATTCTTACTTCAGAAGCAAGTGACCCATGGTGGAGGTGGACATGCTGTACAGATAATACCTGTTCAGAAAGCCACCCTGGCAAGGGAATGAAAGGCTTCAGATCTTCCAGGAAGATTGGGAGTAAAAGGTGCTTAAAAAAACAGTATAAGGATGATACCAAATGTCTTTACCTGTGATTTGCCATAATTTGTTTTAATTATATCATACTGTTATGGCTATGAAGGGCCAGGTAATGGGGAGAGGTCAAGGCAACTCTGGGGACAGGATATTCCGGTCTGCCCCCACAGTATCCTGGCCCATGCAGACAGGGCCAAAGTCTTCTCACATTGTATTTATTTATTTTATTTATTTATTGGATTTATATCCCACCTTTCTCCCAAAATGGGATTAACTCCAATGTATCAATGCAGAGGAGGATCCCTTGTCTTAAAATGTCTATATGACATGCACATTTGAGCAACTGCATTATTACTCTGGGACAGGATTCTAAAGAATGATATCTGAAGATTTGGTATGATATTATTATTATTTTACATTTTATACTGTGATGGGGATAGGGGCAGAAATATGTATTTCCTCAAAATGATGGTACAATTAAACATCAATGTGTGAAAGAGAAGCAGTTCCATTCAGTAGTGCATCACATGCTTCACATATGGCAGATTTTCAGCTCTGTTCCATACTTTTCTACCAACAAAGTGGGAAGCCTTAGATTTCTGCTAATTGGCTAAACCAATAATGTTTGCCCAGAGATTAATGAATGACATGACTTAGTATAACGTCCTGTTTATTTCCTATTTATTTCAAATCCACCCCTTTGATCTATACCAACTCCAACTGAAAACAGTACTCTGAAATGCAATACAAGGATATTTAGAATTTTAATCGAAGGGAAGTTGCATTTTCCACCAATAATATCTCATTATTCTTTTTGGCTCAAAATGTATTTTTGCAACAAGAACATGGATACCCAAAACAAAGGAGTGAACACTGTGCAATTTGTTAGATACTTCTCTTGAGGGTGTTTGGTTTCAATTAAGCAAAATTATTTTTGTCTTGAATATTCAGGAGAGGAGTATAAACAGCCATGAAAACCTGTTGAATCTTACTTTATTTGCTTGAAATAAGTAAAAACACAGCTGTTTGGTAAAGCTTTGGGAGCCTGATTAATCTCATCCAAATATGCACATGTGAGTGGTTTTAAATCGTTTTACCTGCCTTTGATCTGTCCTGTTGTGTTAAATGTTTTAATATGGTCTTAGAAGTGAAATTATTCTTATGATAGCAATAGCAAGTACATTTCTATACTGCTTACAAGTGCACTTAACCATTCCCAAAGCACTTTACAATGTGTAAGCTAATTGCCCCCAACAAGCTGGGTACTCATTTTAGCAACCTCAGAAGGATACAGGCTGAGTTGACCCTGAGCCCCTGGCTGGTGCTGAACTCATAACCTTATGGTTTGTGAGAGAGTGGCTGCAGTACAGGCATTTAACCACTGTGCCACCAGATTGTAAATTGTTTTAAACTGTTCAGATTGATATTACTGTATGCTGCCTGGGATCCTCAATAATAGGCAAGTTATAAATATTTATATGAATATTTAAATTAATGAATAGAATAAAATAAAATAGAATAGACTATTTCCTAAGCAAATTTTCACCCACTGGATTCCGGGGAAGGTTGCAATAGACAAAACAATATTTAAGTACAATTTACAAGAAAACAATGGCCTTCTCAAAAAATAGAGACTAAAAGGCAGCAAAAAGGAATAAACAGACTTGAGCATTTCCAGACTGAGTGCTCCTTGCACTAGAACAAGGGTGGGCAACTGCAGTAGGTCCAAGTGCCATTTCCTCTGACTGGATCTTTCTGGGGCAACACAGAGTATTGAAAACAAAATGCCCCTCCCCACAAGGAAGTGGTTCTTCTGTTTTCCAAATGTATATTTGAAAACAGCTTTATTGCAATTTTATTATGATCACAACCAAATTTGGCTAATTTTTCCATACCCTTTTACCTTTGAATATATAGCAACAGCAATAGCAAGTACATTTCTATACCACTTATCAGTACACTTAAGCAATCCCTAAGCGGTTTACAAATTGTAAGTTAATTGCCCCCAACAATCTGAGTACTCATTTTAGTGACCTTGGAAGGATGCAAGCCTGAATCGAGCTTGAGTCCCAGCTGGTATTGAACTGAAAATGTTGTGGTTTGTGAGTGAGTGGCTGCAGTACAGGTAGTGATTTGAGAAACCCATGTTTTTCTTCTCGTTCATTGAGAACTTGAGGAGAACTTTTTAAAAAAATATTCGTTCCACAAGTCCCCCTTTCAAAAGGTGATTTCTTCTCTCCCTTCCAGAAGCTAGCAAAATATTTTTCACAGTTTTCTCGAATGACAATAAAAGATAAGTCGAATAATTACGCTAATTACTTTGCATTTCGAACTCAATTACCATGTCAAAAGGAAGTTTGGCAGATGTTTAAAGAACATTCCTATGCTTAAAAAAACCTGAAGGCACACACACAAAAGGGGGGGGGAGCCCAGTCTCAACAAATAAACTGTGATTGAAGCCCCAACAAGAAATGCTAGAGTTGAGGGGACCCTCAAGGACCATCCAGTCCACCCCCCTTCTGCTATGAAGTAATACATAGGAATACATGGGATCCTAGAGGACATGTAGTCTGAGCCCTGTTCAACTTCAGGATGGCACTGGAAGATGGGACAAACCAAGGGTTTTCTTGGCATAAAGAGGAGTTTTGCCATGGGCTGCCCCTGACGCTGAGACAGTGTGACCCTCACAGATGAGAAGGGGAGGGTGGTGTGTCAAATGGCAATGCTCTTCTGCCAAGCAGAAATCCTCAAAAAGGAGTGGAGTGGGGTGCAATGGCAGGAATTCTGCCATGATGGATAACACTTAGCATTCAAAGGGATGGCCAGGGGTCATCCAACCCTCCCTTCTACCATGAAGGAATACCTAAGAGTTGGAGTTGAAGCTGAGAGCCTGTGACTTGACCAAGGTCAGCCAGTGAATTTCTATGGTGAACTGGGAGGCTAGAGTGTAATCCCAGCTCAGCCATCTAACGCCACAGGATGACATTGGGTAAGTCACACTCTCTCATTCATGGATATTCTGCACTTTCCTTGCCAATTATTTATTATTATTATTATTATTATTATTATTATTATTGTTGTTGTTGTTGTTGCATGACCTTAGCATCACCATGGGAGAGGTGCAGAGAGAGAGAGTTGGTCATGCCCTGCCTCTGAGGCTGAGAGACTGTGACCCTCACAAAAGAGAAGAAGGGGCAGGGTGGAGTGCAATGGCAGGAATTCTGCCATGATGGATAAAACCTAGCATTCGAAAGGATTCCAAGAGGTCATCCAACCACCACCCCTCTTCTACCATGAAGGAATACCTAGGAGTTGGAGTTGAAGCTGAGAGCATGTGACTTGTCCAAGGTCAGCCAGTGAATTTCTATGGTGAACTGGGAGGCTTGAGTCCTGATCCCAGCTCAGCCATGTAAATGCTTATGGTTCTGCCCTTTGGTTTTGTTTCATTTCAAGAAAGCATCTTTAAATAATAAAGTTACAATTTATTTATTTATTTATTCTATGATTAGTTTGCTTTTGGGCAAGGATGGTTAAGAATGTCCCTGAGGCTGAGACAATATGACATACCCAGGGATTTACGTGGTTGAGCTGGGATTAGCACTCTAATTATTGTTGTTGTTGTTGTTGTTGTTGTTGCCCAGCTCTTCAGCCAAAAGGCTATCAGAGCAGCTTACAAATTGTTAGACATTTCCCTGCCCTCTCTCTCTGCACCTCTCCCATGGTGATGCTAAGGTCATGCAATAATAATAATAATAATAATAATAATAATAATAATAATAATAGGCAGGGAGAGTGCATATTCTCTCAGCCTCAGAGGCAGGGCATGACAAACCTCTCTCTCCAGCTCTCCCAAGGAGTGCTAAGGCAAACCTACTTTTATTTTGCATATATATATATATATATATATATATATGGCAAGGAGAGTTCAAAATATCCATGAATAAGAGAATGTGATGTATCCAAAAATGGGGTTGGATGAGATGATCCAATGCTAAGATTTCACCCTTCTTCTCTTCTGTGAGAATTTGAATGGCAGAGCATGGCATAAAGGGCAGAAGGCCTCCCCTTTTGTTCTCTTTTGTTTTTCAAAGCAAAGCTGTGAGTGAGCAAAGTTAGGGGGGAATCACCCTAACAAAGGAAATAGCCTCTGATAAAACCCAGGATGCAAAATACGCAAATCCTGACCATCCAATTGTCAGATGAAAGTTTCGTCTCTTCACTTCATTTGGAAATGATTAAAAATCAAAATTCTTACTCATGATCGAGAAGTGATCAGAATTTCTTCTCTATAAAATGCTTTCGAAATTTTAGAATTAGACATATTTCTACTAATTTTTGAATTTTGGAGAATATTCTTTACATCCCTAAGTACAGGCATTTAACCACTGTGCCATCAGGACTCATATATAACTTAGGTCCTGCCTGGACCTTAAGTCAATGGGGGCATCTGCCCCTAGAGTACCCTGGTCTGAATTTCCACCTTGCCATGCCTGTCTGCACAGGTATAAGATGGCTGTGTACCTCATTCTGATCTCAGAATGACATACTGGATGGCTCAAGGAGACACCTATGCAAATAGCCACCACCCCATGGGAACAGAGGACTCTGGATCTTCTGAAAGGATTCAGAATAACAGGCGTGTGTGTGTGTGTGTGTGTGTGTACACACACACACACACACACACACACAAACACACACACACATATATAGAGGCTGTTATACCACAGTTCTGGTGTGGAATGTGCCAGACACCATTTGGATTGCTCGCACCAGAACCAGAGTTTGGATACCAGAATGGAAGCAGGGGAAAACAGGCCTTTTGACCCATGCAGACAAGCATTAAACAACCTTGATGAAACACAGAATCTTCTCTTTGCTACAGCAGGTTTGAAAATGAGAAAAAGGGAAACCTTGCTTCAACTCCCCAGAATGTGTGTGTGTGTGTGTGTGTTTACTTCCTGCAAGAGAGAGATTACCTGTAGTCAATTACAGGTAGCAAAATTTGTAGTGTTTAGAAATAGAAACATAGGGATTTCTGTGTTGACCCACCATTCAGTGGATCTATACTAGATGGGAGTAATGAGCAGGATTCAGGCCAGAGTTTGATTGTGATTGTGAACTAAAAGCATTTTCACAAAAGGCCAAGAATGGCAGTGTGGGGAGCTTCCACCACTGAATATGGCAACAATGGTATGCATTTCAAACTAGTCACAGTGTAGAGAAAATGATAGTAGAAGATCCTTGTCTGCTTGACTGTCACTCCTTGATCTGTTGGAGAATAAAGAAGAGTCGGCTTTATTGGGAAACCTGGAAAATATGAGATAGGACAAGAGACCTCACTAGTAAAAGTTTTATTTCTTATATCTGTTGTTGTTGTTGTTGTTTTGAGAAGAAAGTGGCTGGTAGAGTAGAGTAAAAACATACTAAATGTTTTTAAAATATATTTCACAATGGAAAATAACATGCATAGTTGTGATGTAGGATGCATCTGCACTGTAGAAATAATGCACTTTAACACTACTTTAAATGTTGTAGATCTATACTATGCAATCCTGGAATTTGTAGTTTTTCCTGGTCTTTAGTCTTCTCTGCCAAAGAGTGCTGCTGCCTCACAAAACTATAAATCCCAGGATTCTGTAGGATTGAACCATGGCATTTAAGATGGTGTCAAACTGCATTACTTCTACATTGTACAGTATAGAGGACCTTCCCATCACAGAATATAAACATAGATATGTTTCCTTCAGTTATGAGAACTAGATGTGTTTGTTGCATTTAACCGACAAAAGTAGTTTGCTCTACCACACATCTCATAATTGTGTTAGCAGACAAAATGGTAGAACATGTAAATATCTTAAAGAATTTAGATGAGATGTCTAGAGAAGCTGGAGTCTTAGAGGGAATCAAGCAAAGAACTAAAAGACCAAGTAAAACACTTAAGACAGGAATGGTTAACAAATGGCTTTTAGATTACGAATCTTACATACTGTACAGACCAACCAGAATCTATTTTAAAACAAACAAGATTATTTTGTCTGATGTGGATTCTCAATGGCAGGCCATTTTATTTGACATGCAGCAATTTTCTAAGTATAACGAGGGTTACAAGTACATTTTAACAGTGACATATATTATTTCTAAATATGCCTTGAATTTGATTGTAAAAGTCAAGAGAAGTAAGGAATTGTCCAAGGTCTTTAATGCTATTTTCAGACAAAATGGAAGAAATTCTGACAAATTACAGACAGATTATGGCCATGAGGTGAGAAACAAGGTTGTGTAGCCTGTTAAAACAACATTAAGTTCATAACTTTTGTCACCAGTAGTAAAGACAAAATTGGGTTTTTGAATGATTTCAAACAACTTTATAAACAACATGGAGCTATTTCACGGCCAATACATTTTCTTATATTGCCATACCACCACAATTTCTAATAATAATAATAATAGTTCTCACTATACTATCAAAGCAATGGCTGTACATGTTCATAATTCTAATCCACTGGAAGTGTGGAAAAGAGTTTATGAGGACACCATAAGGTTCTGCTACCTCCAAAAAAGAGATCATGTTAGGATTTCTAAAACAAGAGATTATTTGTTAGAATTTCAAAAGAATTATTTACAGACTCACTAGAAAAGACAATAATGCCTAGTAAGATGGAGAACAGTAGCAAAAGAGGAAGACTGCACTCAAGAGGGATAGACTCAGTCAATGGAGCCACAGCCTTGAATCTGCAAAACCAGGGGAGGGTGGTAGAAGACAGAATGACATGAAGGTCACACATTCATAGGGATGCCATAAGTCAAAGTTGTCTTGAAGGCAGCTAATAGGAACAAATTCACAATTGACCAAATCATCCAATCATGGTCCTGCTGAAAGATTTGGCACTAGAAGGTACTGTATCTTTTATGCTAAAAAAGCAAATGCTGAGGATGACAAAATAATAGATTAGAAAGCTGGGCCAAATCTAGAGAAGAAATATAAGGTACTGCAGTTAGGCAGGAAAAATGAAATGCAGAGATATAGGATGGGACATGGGAGACACCTCTTCAAAGGAATACGTGTGAAAGATTCTAGTAGACCAGAAGTTGGACATAAGTCAACTGTGATGCGGCAGCTAAGAAGGCCAATGTGATTCTAGGCTGCATCACAGTAGAAGTATAGTGTTTAGACTGAGGGAGGTAATAGTGCCACTCTATTCTGCTTCTGTCAGCCCTCACCTGGAATGCTGTGTCGTGCTCTGGCACCACAATTCAAAAAGGCTGTGTGGTGGAAATTCCTTGTTGAAATATAAAAACTATAGAAAGATGGAGTCACCTTTGTCAGCCAGAGAGATGGTTTTTGAAATAAAGGCTTGGAGTTCCTAGAGCAAAGGAATAGTGAGTGCGTCTTGACCTAGATGGAAGCTGGCACCAGTAGAAAGACATAACATAAACTACTGAGATAAGGATACATAGTTGACATTCAGAAGCAAGGTTAGGATGAATTCCACTGAATTCCTACAGGAGGGGTAAGGAGTGAGGATGCAGTTTTAATGTATGCATGTATTTCTGTTCTGATTGTAAGAATTCTGTATGTTTAAATTGTAATTAGCCAATCAGGTGTATTGAAGAAGCTTTTTTGTCTAGAATAATATAAAAAGAGCCATTTTGTCTTGTTCGGGGTTCTCAGCTTTTTGGAACTTGAATTCCACTGAGTTCATTGTTTTCCTTTGTCGACAATTGGAAATAAACTTATGGATTTTCAATTACTAGGTCCTCTTGCGAATTTCTATTGCTCTGCCAAACCTAGAAATCTAAGTTTCCTGAAATTTCTGTTACAGCTGTTGAGAAGTTGGAGGATGTTAGGGTGACCAAAATGGTGAAGGGCCTGGAAACCATGCTCTACAATGAGAGACTTAGCGAGCTGGGTATGTTTAGCCTAGAGAAGAGAAGGTTAAGAGGTGATACGACAGCCTTGTTTAAATATCTGAAGGGGTGTCATATGGAGGATGGGGCAAGCTTGTTTTCTGCTGCTCCAGAGAATAGGACCTGGAGCAATGGATTCAAACTACAGGAAAAGAGATTCTGCCTCAGCATTAGGAAGAACTTCCTGACAGTAACTGTTGTTCAACAGTGGAACATACTCCCTCAGAGAGTGATGGGGTCTGTTTCTTTGGCAGTTTTTAAATAGAGGCTGAATGGCCATCGGTTAGGGATGCTTTGCTTGTATGTTCCTACATAGCAAGTGTTTGGACTGGATGGCCTTTGTGGTCTTTTCCAACTCTATTATTCTTTTATCTTATTCTAGAGAAAGCTACAGAAGGTCTGGGTTTGGGGGGGAGAGAAAGATTCACCTAGTGAAAATATTAGCTTGGTTTGCTAAAGTCAGCAGATGAGGGTTTGCTTCTGAAATCTTTAAAGCTGTATTTAAACAATCACAAAGGCAGGGGGGTATGTTTGTATGTTACTCTCAAGCAATAGCTGTGAAACAGTTTTTCCACAGACTACACCTTAGGCTTTACCATCTGTTTAGGGAGAGACCTGGGACCTTACTGCACAGGCTCCATGGAACGGAATGAGAATGGTCCAAAAGGGGCCAGGAAGGAAACGGAATGAGTGAGGAACGCATTTTACTGCACACAGAAGTCCCTCACTCATTCTGTTCCCATTCCTTCCATTCCCAATCCATCCCAGAGGAGGCGATTTTTGAGAACTATAGGCTGTAGCTACACTGCAGGATTAATGCAGTTTGAGACTGCTTTAACTGTCATGGTGCCATCCTATGGAATCCTGGGATTTGTACTTTAGTGTAGCACCAGAACTCTCTGACAGAGAAGGATAGATGTCTCACAAAACTACAAATCTCAGACTTCCATAACATTGAGTCATGACAGATAAAGTAGTGTCAAACTGTATTAATTCCGCAGCATAGATACAGCCTAAGAATGTTAGGCTGAAAGCATATGGTCTGTTCACATCCCTAGCTAGAACAGAACTGACCCATATACTCAGGTGGGTTACACACCGCCATGAAAGTATGCGCAGAGCGCGTACTAGGGTTAGGGAGGTGCGGTGCTTCCGCACCTCCCTAACCCTAATATGCGCTCTGCGCGTAAAAAATGACGGTGGCCATTCCAGACGGCCGCCACCATGAGGACGTCACGGCCGTGCCACCTCTATACGGGGCGGCGCAGATGTGACATCCTCACTCCACACCAGGGTGCCTAGTGCGCCCTTAGCGCAGACCAGGAAGGAGCTCCATTTGGGAGCTCCTTCCTGGTTTGCGGCGCCGCTTTGCATCGCTGGGCGCAGCCTTCAGACGGCTGCGCCCAGCGAAGCAAGGAAGAAAGGGCCCCAAGGACACCCCTTTTCAGGCTGCAGGGAAGCGGCGTTTTGCCGCTTCCCCGCAGCCTGAAAAGAGGCGGATCGGGGCAGCGGCTGCCGTTCTGGCAGCTGAGGTCCCGATACACCGGGGAAAGGGGCAGGTACAGCCTGCCCCAAATGGGCGGTCTGTAACCCACCTCAGAGTGCTTTCCATCTACCACATCCAAACTAAACATTTCACAGCAGGTATAATATATTTTTTTTAAAATATAATAAAAATGATTTTCCATGTGTGAGAACCAAGAAAGAACATCCAGATAGCCTCTTGGAATATTCTGTTCTGCTGCAAGTCAGAGGATTAAGAGCAAATTTCAGATAAAGTCATCTGCCTGGAAGCTGGATTCTCTTCCCCTACAAGCCCTTGCTCTAAGTCATAGTTTCCAACTATTCTTTTTAATTCAGCTCTTGCTTACTTTTTTATTTTTTTTCTTTGAATATAAAGGTAAATTCTGTATTATGTCATAAAACTCTAAATGTTTAAAGACTCTGACCTGATATCAAATTGCCTTTTCTAAGATCAAAGCTATAACTCTATAAGGTATGATGGTACCATTTTTTTCTATTCACGAGGGTAAACCTGTCCAATTAAGTACTGACACCACCTTAATCACTGCGCCCTGACAGCCTGCAACACATGTCACAAAATCCCATACATATTATGCATCCATTGAAGAATCTTTTTTGTATCATTCTTTGCTTAAGCATTTGCAGAAATAGCCATCTTTAAAAAAATCAGCTGTGTCAATGCAGACCACATTTATTCACATTTCCATACTTTAGTATGAGCAGCTTGATTTTTATTTATTTTTTATTTTTAGATCTGCACTGTTAGAACACTTTTCACACATCAAGAAAAGAATGGAATGTATTCAGTGTTAAAGCAAGTTTCATCTTGAATAAGTATTTTGGAATGTAGTGTGATGCTACCACTCCTCCTTGTTTTTGTTTTGGTTTGGTTTTTTAAATATGCTTATGGCAGACTTGACTTCTTTTAAACAGCTCATCTGAACACATCAGTTGACATATAATAGCTCACAGGTACCATACAGAGATGGGAAAGCTACGGGAGGTCAATAGAAAAGTTATGGGAAAGAGAATGGAAACTGCTGCCATATACTGAACAGAAGCAGCTGGTGGCTGTTTTATCATGGAGCAAGTAATCCTGTCTCACTTTTAGAGGAACTTTTCAGATCTCATGGCAGCACATTCTCAAGTGCTCCAGGTTGCCTTCTGTTTCCAAACTAAGGATAGATTTCTTGCTTCACGATTAAATGCATCTAATGCATGCTGAGTTATTGCATGTGTTGTATAACAGGACAATATTGCAGACATATATGGGACAAGACAGTGCAGTTTATACATCTACTGGGAAAAAGAAAGGCCACTACCACCATTCAGCAAGCAATTTTTATCCATAATTCCAAGCATTTGATTCTGTACATTCTCCATTTCCAATCCATTTTTGAATGGTTTCATGAAAGAAATTGTAATGCTCTTCTTGTCCACAATTTCCCTTGTCAAAAGCAAGGTCAGAGCCCAGAAGCTACTTTATACCAAATCTAACCATTGGCCCTTTTTGCTCAGTTGTCAGCCTGCTAGCAGCAGCTCCTTAGAATTTTTTTTCAGTCCCACCAAGAGAACCTCTGGATTCAACCCAGCATCTTCTTCATGCTGAGCATATGCTGTAGAATGATACTATGGTCAAACTGGTTGACTCTTCCATTCTTAGATAGAAAAGTACTTCCATGGGATCTTTTCCAGGATGTATGATTTATCTAAAAGTTACAAAGCACCACCTGGGGTAATACATGCTCCCTGAGTCATCATGGCTGCAGGAATACTATTGCTGATGCTTAAACATATTCTCCACTGCCCCAGGTTTTTACATGCTAGTACCTCATGCTGTAAATAGTCGGTTGGACTGATCTCTTCTGGATTTTGAAATGAACATTGGAGAAACACATTCAACTCACACTGAGAAGTGCCTTTTCTAAGTGAAATCTGAAATGTAGCATGCGGTAATAACTCTTCCAGTTTGTTTATGTATTTTGATATAGAATTATTAGTAAAGGATACCTTCCTTTCTACAACATAAAAATGTGTAGATGTAGTCTTAGAACTATGGAATGTTATCAAACAGTGTAATAATACTGAAACACATAGGTATACCCTTTGTTACTTCACAATATGTATGTCTGAACATGCTTGCTTTGCTTTCATAACAGTGCATAATATTTTTATCCTCTGAATCTACCTTGAGAGAGGATTGTAGAAGGGCACCTGTATAATTATCAGCCCTTGAGGATCTTCCCTTAACTGGAGATCAGTAGCATTGACCCCCAATATCCTCAGCATTAATTGTTCAGATATTACTGTGCTTTGACTTTTTCACCAACTGTCTGTCCCACCTAACTGTATACAAGGGACTCTTAAGAGTGATTGTTTTGCAGGTAGTCACAAATTACAAGTGGTGAAAGATTTTTTGTTGTTGTAGCACACACTTTTCCTTTCCTCTGCAATTATATTTAGTGTGTCCTCTTTTATTATTGACTGAAAGGGAAACATTGGCTTAAGTTGAAGGTCTGAGTGGATGAGGCATGCATCTCAGAGGAAATCATGTTGTAGGAGAAAGAAAGGATTTGTTGACCCACTATGAAATAACAAGACCATACCCAGAAATTGAGTTGAATTTAACCTTATTCCTATTTCATTGTATTGCCTTTGGAAAAGTGCAAGAGAAATGTACTGCAGGACCAGGTGGTGCAGATCTTGTCTCCTGGTTCAGCCTCCTTTTGAGCCCCAAGGACAACTCAATATGTGGGCTAAGTTGGCAAGCCCTACCCAGCCCTCTGCTGGAAGGAAGACCCAAGGACACCACCCTCATGTCTCATGACCTTAGTGAGAGTCCAGCTCCTAGGCCAGCCCCCTTCCTCATCCTCCAGGTTCAAGACCCAAATAGGCTATTTCAGACTCATCCTCTTCAACAAATGGGTGACAAGGTATTTACCATAGTTCCTGCTTTCCTTCCTGCCCCCACTATCTTTCACAGACAAGTTGCAAATATGCTTAGCCTTGTTGCCCCATGAGGCTTCCCAAAAGGGACCTCACAAATCCCCTATTAATCCCCCAGGAACATGATGTTATCTTCCTCAAATGAATGTATGACAACCACTTGCTAGAAGCTCAGACTCTTTGTGGATGTGGGAAGAACTGGCCTAACCCTCTTGTCAAGACATTTCAATTCTCTACCCTTCTGCACAACACAAATTTTTCTCACCCCATCAAAATGACAAGGCAAAATAGCTGATCACAGTAAAGTTGCCCCTAGCCAACTAGCCTGAATGACAGCTTGAATAACAAATGTCGTGCCTTTCAACAAACCAGGTAATTATCCCCCAGGTGAATGACCAAACTCTGAAGGAGAGATCCTTGCTTTTCCAAATAATAGTGTCAACAAACCATGCCAATGATGGCCCCTCTTCCCCAACTATCCAATCATGGCTAAGTTACTCAACCCCAGTTGAGACCAAAGGTGGCTGGTTTTAGACCTGGCATGTTGGCCAATAGATCACACTATCAAATCAAATCAGGATCTCTCACCTCTTCAAACATAAGCTTGAATATGAAAAAGACAATAACAAGACAAACTGAACTTGTCAATAGTTTTATTGTAGGTTTTTTGGGTTATGTGGCCATGTTCTAGAAGAGTTTATTCCTGGTGCTTCACCAGCATCTGTGGCTGGCAAAATGTCAGTAATAAACTCTTCTAGAACATGGCCACATAGCCCCCCAAACCCACAAAAAACTATGGATGCCAGCCATGAAAACCTTCGATTTCTCATTGAACTTGTCAAGCTTCAGTAGGTCAGGAATATTTCTTGTATGCAGAGGACCACCAACACCATTGATTTGAAACCCAAACCCAATGAGTGAGTACTAAATTAACTTCTTGAGGTCCTGGCAGATGGCAAGGCTTTAACTGTTGAGTATTGATATTTAGTGGCAGGAGAAAAGTCTGGATGACAAAAGAAAAGTTCCAGGCTGGAACCCTTCTACCCTGTACATAATTTTGCAATGTACAACAGGGCATAAAGCCTGTGCATGTACCCTACCCCTGCCCCTTTGTATACATTTTGGAAGTATGCCTATTGACCTGATATCTGGACATCCCTCAATTCCAATGCTCTACCAGATATATCTGCCTTAGACAATGCATCCACTAAATTACTTTGCAAGCTGCCAAAAATGGAAGTCAGAAGCTCCCTGAAGTAAAAGGGTTTCATAATCAGAGGTGCAAAGAACCATTCAAACACGTCCACCCCTTTTAGAATATCTGAGGACAAATGACCCCTTTTATCAACCACATTTAATAAGTTAAATATAGAAAGCCTACATGTAATATATTTGATCCTAGATAAGCCCCAAATTAAAACATTGTTTCTATCATTATTAAACTTGTATCTGTTGCTGTTATTGTCACCATGTATCTTGGCATATTAAGCATGCTTACACACCTTTTAAGCAGTCTGTGGGATAAATGAATTGAAGGCTTCATGGCCAGCATCCATACTTTTTTGTGGGTTCTTCAGGCCATATCGCCTGAAAACCCCACAAAAAACATGAGTCGTTGTTTTTATTTGCCATCACCTGGGCTTTGATCTATGGCCACTCTATGAATGAGCAATATCCAGGAGCCCCAGTCATCCCATCCATATATTTGTGTGATTAAGGTTTAAGATTCAGGCACTGCAAATTCTAAGCCATGGCTTTGAGTCAACTACCTGCAATACCAGTCTCTCTTTTCCTACTGCCTTTCTTTTTACCAAGCATTATTGTCTTTTCCAGTAAGTAATACTCTTTCTTGAAATGTCCAAAGTATAATAGGCTCATTTTCTTCATTAAGGTGTCTAAAGAGAGTTCAGGTTTACCATGCCCTCAGACCCATTTATTTGTCTTTTTGGCAGTCCATGATAGCCATAGAACTCTCCAGCAACACATTTCAAACAAGTTGACTTTCTTATTGGCAGCTTTCTTCACTGAACAGCTGTTTCAATCAGACATATAAACTAGAGATACAATGGCATGGATAAACTTTGGTATGAGCAGCAGTAGGAGTGAATGATGACACTGGATGAAGATATGACAGAGACAAGAAGAGTGATATTTTTGCTAACTTTTGTTATCATGCAGGAGGAACAGCTAAACCATTTCAGAATGTTTTTTACCCTCAGTTCTGACAGATATAATAATAAATAATAAAACTTTTATTTCTATCCTGCTTTTTGTCAAGACAATCAAAGCAGCGTACAAAGATTAAAATATCTCAATATATATACAATATCTGAAATGAGGGTTGCATTTAAGTTCCCTGAAAATTTTTCAAACATGCTTAAAGGAGCAAAATATTTCCAAAGAATCAAAACAAATAAAATTTCTCAGAAATTAGGATGATGTTACTGTCTTCATATTTGTTAAAATGCTATTTTAGTGGAGTTTTCTTGATAGAAGGACACAGATTTGTAAATGTTTACCTTTCTTTAGTTCTTATTATTTCTCTAGGCAGTAGCTGCTACAGCATTATATATGTTCCTGATTGTATTTTCATCCCTCCCTCCCCAATTATAGTCAGACATGTGATGACAGCAAAAGTGACTGATGACATGGCATGATGGAGTCAATCAGATTTCACTACATGATAATGTCATGGAGGAAAAATGTCATTAATGTGAAATAAGAAAAGTACAGGCAGTGCAAACCAACACAGGCCTTTCCCACTAATACATGATTCTAATTTGACTGCCATTGCAACATCCAATAGAATCTTTGGATCTGGGGTTTAGGAAGGGGTAATCTTTCTCAATCAGGTAACCATACTCTCACAGCCACAAAGAAAGGCAATGGCAAACCTTTGAACAAATCTTGCCAAGAAAACCCGGTGATAGATTTGCTTTAGGGTTACCATAAGCTGGAAACTTACAATTAAGTTTACAAACTATAATTAAGAATTATTCTATTGCCTCAGCAAACTGTAAACCACAAAGATTCCATAGAATGTGAAACATGGCAGTTAAAGTGGAATCACAGCACTATAAATGTGTAGTGTGAATGGGCCCCAGGAAACATTTTTATAAGATGTGCAAAGTGGGGAAAGAGAGAGTTTTCAATAATGATGTTTTAAAATGCATTCAAAATATTTTCAGATTCATTTTATCTATATTTCTGACAAATGTGTTATGTTATTAAACTACAACTATTTTAAGAAGCAAATAAACAATGTCAAATTCCTGTGTAAGTACCAGAACTCAAGATTATGAATGAGTATCTTACTTAATAATTAGGAATATAGCCAAATTTAGTAGCAAACATGAAGTCACCAAGAACTGTACTTTTAAAAAAAAATCAGCCTCACAGTAAACATTCACAGCAGTACTGAGAATAATATGACTCATTAGATGCAAAGCTCTAGGCAACAAGTATTATCTCTGAGTTCTTCACTTTCACTAATATCTTATAAATGTTAGGTAAATAAATCATGTTTCTGCTTAAAGTATGACTCCCTGCTTTTTATAAATTAAAAGCTAACAGCAATTTTGCTAGATAGGCAATGACAAAGGTCTGCCTCACACTTCCTTCAAACCTGCTGGTATTTGGTGTGGAAATGATAAGAGAGGAGTCGTTCAAGAGTTCAGATGTTCCCAATGAAACTGGAAATTAGTACAAATGACAAACCTACAATGGGAGAGGAGAAATCATGTCAGGAAATTGCCACCAATTGAATAAGGTTAAGTGAAGGTGACATCAAATGGAAGACATGGCTGAGGACTGGTGTATTCTTTTATACTGAGCTATTTTGCAGAGTGGTTCAGATAAATATAAAGCTTTTGTTAAAACAGGGAGCAGAAGAACATCCCTGTAAAGCCCATTCTTCTGACATTGCAGCAGGGTGAACCTTCTTTTTCTGAAATGAATGTTCCTTTTTCCTTTGAGAAACATGGGAAAGGCAATTAATGCCCACTTCTTTTGAAAATGATGCCTTCTGTGCTGTCATAATCTTACTTTGGTTATAGCAGTAACTAATGAAGTAGTTCAGAGCAGAGATCAGATGCACCTAAGGAACAACCATGCCAAACATTTAGGCCCGTTACAGACGGGCTCTTGAGGCGCCCCCGTCACGTGCTAGGGGTTGGCCGGGGACCTAGCGTCCACACCAGCCTCACCCCCAGCACGTGATGGGGGCGTAATAATGGCAGTGCCCTATACACACAGGCGCTGCCATTATTATGTGCCGGACGCATAGCGTCCACACGTCGCATGGCGCTTATGATATTGCAAGTGCGCCATTGGCACCTCATGGCATCATAACCGTGCCGTGGGAAGAAGTGCCATTTTGGGGCTTCTTTTTTGCTCTGCGCCGGAGCCGCACGGTTTGGCTGCTGCGGCTCCCTCGCAGAGCAACCAGCAGCGCCGGCAGACCACTGCTTTTAGGCCGTCTGTAACGCGCCTGAGTTTGGTATTTAGAATTACTCCCTCCCTGGGGTGGGGGGAGAGTCATAGTTTTCCATTCTCTTAAGTTGCATTAATGTTAAGATGGCATCACCAAAATCCACAAATCACTATGATGAAACAATAAAGTTTAGCACACAGGCCCTGGAATGGGCCTGTCACTTTACAAAAGGGAGTGGGATGGGAACGGGAGGCAGCATAGAACGCAGTTTACCACACAGAAGAACGTCAACGCCACTGGATGTTCACATTCCATTCTGGATGCAATTTTCGGGAACTGTTTAGAAGTGTTACTAAAAATCGGCCTCGATGAACACATCCAGAACAGAATGGGAACTTCCAGCAGTGGCGGTGTTCTCTTGTGTGGTAAACTTCATTCTATGCCGCCTCTTGTTCCCATCCTGCTCCCTTTTGTAACATGACAGTCCCATTCCAGTGCCTGTGCGATAAACTTATTTGTTTCATCAGAGTGATTTGTGGATTTTGGTGATGACATCTTAACATTAATACAACCTGCTGGTACAGTCAGGGTTCAGCTCTTTGCCATGAGTCTACATTGGACATTGGACATGAGTAGCAATTGCACCAGGGATAGGCCAAAATTTCAACAAAAAAAACTTCCACATTAAGGTATGGCTATTTTTGGCTGTTTGAGGATCGGGTAAAGGTCAAGAGGTTAGGGTGCATCTCGGGGATTAATTGTTCCAGGAGTAGTGCTTTTTTAGGTCTTAGGGTTATTTGTGGATTTTAAAAGCCCCAAATGTGTGTGTTTTTTTTTATTTGTGGATCCTGTGGGAACACATAGGGCCACAAAAAGTCCCTTGGGGCCTCATTCAGCTTTTCCCCACCTTGCTATGCATTTTCCACCAAAAAGCATGGAGGATGCACATGAGACAGTCAGGAGGACATAAAATGTATTCCTACCAACTGCCATCACCTGTCCCAGTAACCCATTCTACAACAAATATCCACTTGATATTTACTAGAAGGAAGGAATCCCTTCCTCTTTCTGGCCATATGACCAGAAGTGCAACATGGCCAGAAGGAGGAAGGGCCTGCCAGAACACAAATCCCTTCATACCATCTTAATTCAGAACAATATCAACATCTTAACAAAATGCTGGTCTGCAACTAACATCATCATTTATATACAAAAAAATATTTTTCTCCTGTGTGATTTTTAACACCTTTGCCTGATGAAGAAGGAAGTGGAACTTTGAAAGCTTGCATCTTGCAGTTTGTGCATTTTGGTTGGTGCAATAAAGATTTTGAATGTTATTGTAGATTTTGGATGTTATTGTACAATATATTTTGATGTCCACATATATTGATGATAATAATGATGATGGAATACGTACATCTTGTTCTTGTGTCCATGCATGGAAGTGTATTGACATGAACACAAAGGTACCATGTGTTACATTGCCTGTGTATCAAGTACTGCAGCAAATAATATAACCTTGGGGCTACATTTTTCCAGAGCTTTTTTTTTTTAGCACCATGCCAATTCATTGTTGTTCGTCCTCTTTCTCCTTCTTCCTCCATTGTCATCTATTTTCAAAAAAGACACTGCAGTCAAAAGGTTTCCAGTGGAAGCGAACAGGGGTTTTGAACTTATTTTATTGTTCTGAGGAGGCCAAAGATAGTGTGTGTGCTTGTGTGTTCTTCTTCTATTACATGTCTATTTCTATTACTGCCTGAGCTCCTTGGTCTGAAAAGGGCCCATGGGAAAGGTTACCACATGATATCTTCCCTCAGCTTCAACTGGATTGAAAAAAGCTGGAAAAGCTACTGCCAGGTGGAAGACAAGTGCTTGTTTTGTTGTTTCTTTTTTAAATTCCCCCCCCCTCTTTTTTTCCTTTTTTCCATTTAAAGTATTATCAAGGAGCATCCACATTTCTCTGCAGATAGTAAACATTTGTATTTATCTGTTTTTATATGATCAATCATAATCCAAAAGAAATTCTAAAGAGCTTTGAGAATGAAGTATATAAATATAAGCCTTTTTCATGGGGAAGAAAAACATCTGGAATATTAGGGAGCAGATCTGAGTAGAAATCTAGAACTTTCTTGTAAACTTTTAAACCATTTAATCCCTACTGGACCACTCAGCCTTTAAACAATTGATTCTAACATAAGTATACTTCCAAGAGTTGGAGCAGATGACATTTATTGTCCTTTTTATCTTTGCAGAGGCTTGCTCCAAAATGGTGAAAGAAGACAATTTTGTCTTAGCATGTCATTTTTCTCAGCTAATTCTGTTGTATTTTGTGGATGCTTGAATCTATGAATAAAGAATCTAGATAGGAGAGTTGATAGGAGGGTAATTTGCAGGCCAGATGAATGAGGAATACATCTCTAAGGGAATCCTCTTGTGGTACAATCTGACACTACCAATATCCTCCCAATGATGGGAATGCAAAAGATATGTGTGCTTTGTCAGTAGATGATTAATTGGTTTCTAAGGCATGGTACAGACCACCCTAAAAGGGCAGCCTGGCAGAGCCTGTTTTTTCACCGGAGGGAAGCCACAGCCACCAAACCATGTGGCTTCCCAATGGCGGAAAAAGAACCCTCAAAAAGTGGGTTCTTTTCATGCCACAGCAGTGGCATAACAAGTGCACCACTGGTGCACTCATTACATAAGTGCCGTGTGGCACCATGCAAATGCCACGCGACGCTTATGTAACAATGGTGGCACCCATGTATACAGGGCACCACCATTGTTACACCCTCATCATGTGCTAGGTTTGAGGGGTGTGTGGGTGCGCTGCCCTGAGCCAAACATTGCACATGACGAGGGCGTCACGAAATGCCCGTCTATTCCGGGCCACAGTGCTTATAGAGTATCTGTTTAACGATCTGCTATAGAATCCTATTAGACTGACTGGGTGATAATCATTTTATTCCTTTTCCCCCCCCCCCCCCATTTTTTCTTCTTTTTTCCTTTTTGAAGATGGAGACAACATTCATCCATTCTGTTAGTGACATATGCAAGTATAAGTCAAAAGTATGCCTGCATCTCTTTTTTCCCCCTAGAGGCTGACATTCTCTTCCTCCCTCAGCAACGAGCAAAACCACTACAGGATTCAGTGTGTTACTGATACAATGAGTTTTGCATTGATGATACCCCTTATCATCAGTCAGTGACTGGTGGAGGATGGCAGCACCAGAGAAGTAACTGGCTATGTCCCTGTAGTCAGGTGTACAATGATTCTATCATCCACCAAGACCTCTGGAGGACTCTAGTGGTTTTCAGCAAACAATACCATCATTATTTAGATACTTTTCTGATACCTCCTCTTCACCATCCACTGAATGGCCATGGAGAGGCGGGGTTGCAGTGAAACAGTGTGGCCTGAGAGTGTTGAGAAAGGAGCTATAATGTAGTTGGATCTGCTGAATTTTTTACAGTATCCTTGGTGATGTAGGATCTCAGCCAGAGTAGTACAATATGAAAATAACTAGGGCATGTATGACTGATGACAGATTCATAGCTTCTCAGAAAGCCAGCGACTAGTAAAAACTGGTAAAAGCAATCCTGGCTACCATTGGGAAAAGGAATAAAAGAAATGTATTAGCAAGGTGAAACTGATGGTAGAAATACACTATCCGTTCAAATGAATGTAGACTTATTTCTTTACATAGAAATCCTGCAACTGTTCCCCTTAACTTAGGGGCTATACAGACCACCCCTTTCCTGACTGAATCGGGGTAATGGCAACCTCACACCACAGCCCCAATCCGGCTTCTGGAGGATGCAAAAAAGAGCCACAAAAATGGCTCCTTTTTGTGCCCTCCAAAGGGCATCATAGCCACAGCAATGCAGCTGTATGGTGCCCCTTCAGCTCTGTGTCATCTGGATGCAGCACCAGATGTGTGTCATGATGGTGCACACCATGTGGAGTGGCGCATGCCATCATGGTGCCCTGGGATGGAGTTAGGGCCTAAATCATCAAGACACTGCACACTGACTCTGCCGACAGGCCAGCCTTTCAGGTCTGGTTAGCCCCATAATCTCTCGTCTAGTTGGCACTAACCATTAGATTTAGATCAGGAATGGGTATCATGTGGCCCTCTAGATGTTGATAGTGCACAACTTCAGTAGTGATAGACAGCAGAAATAATGGTTAGGAATGTTTAGGATTTCAGTTTACAATTCTGTGCAGTTACAGTGGAGAAGGCAGCACAAGTTCACACGCCC
The DNA here is from genome assembly GCF_019175285.1 of Sceloporus undulatus. Taxonomy (NCBI): domain Eukaryota; kingdom Metazoa; phylum Chordata; class Lepidosauria; order Squamata; family Phrynosomatidae; genus Sceloporus; species Sceloporus undulatus. Next base: position 6,552,239 of record NW_024802935.1, on the reverse strand, counting down.
AGTTTAGGTCACCGAGTGTTTCTTGTATGGGAAGACTATCCATATAGAGGCCTTCCCCTTAGTCACATCATCCAGGCACATCATGTTAGTAAAAATCAGAACCATTGAGAGTTTTATCTCCAGAGAGATATCCCATCAAAGCAGTATGATCACTCAGTTTTTCTCATATAAAGTTCCACTTGACTGACAACCATATGAGCTCTGGTTTGACATAAATATATAGATTTATTATGATCAAACATCACAAACATCAATCAACAAACATCAGTCAATCAACAAACATCACAATAAATCAAATTGTAAACGTAAATAGTTAAAATTTCACTTATAAAATTATATTAAAAAGAACCATAAAATTTAAAAGTGTAAAATCATTATAAATTTATTAAATCATTATGAAATTTTAACTAAAATAAATTAGACTAAAATAAAGACTAAAAAATATTATGAACTTTTAAGAAACCATCTTACACCGACAGACCATTGCTGCTGCGTAAAAACTGGCCACCCTTGTTGTTATTACTGGGCACTGGTCTGCCAGCAAATAAGATACATAAAATACATCAGTTCTTCCAGGAAAACAAATAAGAATTGGATGAATAAAAATATGGCGATAGCCATATTAAAAAGGACAATACAACAATACATGACCTATAGTCTCCACTGTACCAGTTCCACAGGGGTATATGCGTAGATCATTGGGAATATTATTGTATCTCCCTTCCAATAAGGCTGAAGGTAGAACATTAAATTTTGCTAAAGTGAATGCTATCCTATGTTTTGGAAGGGTTAGAAGACTCAAATGGTTAGCTAACAAAAACATTGCCATTGTCCCTGAAATCAGGGCATACTGTGGCTGCTTTTACATGTTGTTGCAACTCATTATCTATAATTCATTGATGTATTTCCCATTTTGCTTTCTCATATCCCATTGCCAAAATGGTGGTGTGTGAAAAACCCAATTTAACTAGTTTCTCATTCAGAGTCTTATTTCATCTGGAGAGAAACCCATCAGACAATATCAAAGGGACTAATCCTACTGGGGTGAACAGCATTGTGAGCCAAAAGTTAAACTTAAGTACCTATGCCTGTGATTCAACTGTCATTTGACCTGTCTCCAAATATAGGATTGCATTAGGCACACACCTTGGAAGTACAAGAATGGATCTCAAAAATTTTGTCTGCATAGTTTCCATTGAGTCAAAATTAGTATAAGCACACCACTGCACCTTATATAACATCTGTGCCAGGGCCTTCATATTAAAAACCCAGATGGCCTCCTTTAGTGAAAAAAAGGATGTGATTTGATACTTTTTGCACATTTGCTATGTCCATTTATAGACTGAGCTTTCCAAGAACCTAAGGACTGAAAAATCACTCCTAGGGACTTATAGGATCTTACTTGTTCAATTGATTGATCATTTATTTGCCAATTGTGTATGCTCCGTTTCTTAGTAAACACCAAGACTTTAGATTTGTTATAATTGATTTCTAGCTCTTCGGGTTGGCAGTAATTACCCAGAGGTTTTAGTAATCGCTGCATACCAATATGAGTTAGAGAGAGAAGCACTACGTCATCTGCGTAAAGGAGAGTTGACAAGGGTCTACCTGCTAATTTGGGCGGATGGAAATTTAAGCCAGACAAACTTTCAACCAGAGAATTAAGATAGATGTTAAAAAAGAGGGGGCTAACACACAACCCTGTTTGACACCCGTGGATAATGGAATGGCCTTAGTAAGATGTCCTAACCTATTACATCTGACTTTCAGACATGTATCCATATAAAGACTACTAATCAGAAACAGCAGACATTTATCGATATTGGTTGTTTCTAGTTTCTGCCATAGTCTGTCTCAGGGAATCATGTCAAAGGCAGACATAAAGTCAATAAATGATGTGTAAAGAGCCCCCTTGGGCTTGGTTGAATATTTGTCAACAAGGTGTTGTAAAATTATACCATTATCTCCTGTAGAGTGACCTGGTCTAAAACCTGCTTGCTCATCTTTCAAAAGGTTTACATCTTCCATCCCAGTTAATAGTTTTTTCAAGTAAATGGTGTGCATACAATTTGCTAATAAGACTTAATAGACTAATTGGTCAATATTTTGCTGGATCTGATCTTGCACCTTTTTTATATATTGGATTAATAATGGCAAGTCCCCAGTCTTTCAGTATTAATACAAATCGGTCAATGCATGTAAAAAGTATTGCAAGAATTGGGACCCACCAATTCCTGTTTTTTTAAAGCATTTCTGGGGGGATGTTATCAAACCCTGGTGCTCTTTGATCTTAGAAATGAGCCTCTGCAATGATATTTGTGAATTCCAATGTCCAGTGTGTCTTACCATATACAACCTAGTAAAGTAAGATTCCCAGATTTTAACAGGAATATATGATTCTGTTAACCCTACTTTATTATCTAACCCCCTGGACACAATCTTCCAGAAAGTGACTGAATCATGTGACATTGCTGCATTGATTATTTTCTCCCAATTTGTTTTCATCGCCAACTCCTTTTTGACTTGAATTAATTTTTATATCCTTTTTTAAACAAAAAACAGTCTGATGGTAAGGATGGCAGGTTCATTTCCCTATATCTTTTATATTCACTTATCAATAGATTCTTCATATCCAGTCACTCTTGGTCAAACCATGATTTAGATCTCTGAAAAACTAGATTCTGTTTTAAGGGGTTATTACGTATCAGGCACCTTTGTATGTTTGCAACATTTCCTGGTATAATTTTAGAATCTCTTCAGGAGCTCCTGCTAACATGAGAGACTCCTGCAATCTGAGATTATTTTCTGTGTTAAGCAATGCAGTTACCATATTTTCTACCCTGGTTGACCATCTTACTCTAGGTGCTCCTATGTCCAATCCCATAGTCAGCAATGGTTTGTAATCTGCATGAACAACCTGATTCTGAACAGAAAAAGATGCTATTAAAAGGAAATGGTCACTCTCTGTACGTGCCACAATTTTAAAACTAAATGCCAGGTTTAACAGCTCATATGACGCAATAAATAATGAATAGTAGAAGCTCCACATCCAGTCAAAAATGTACATTCTTCAGTCTTATCTCCCTCCATTCCACCATTAAGTAGAACTAAATCTAAACTATTTATCATCTTAGAGAGATAAAGCCCTGAGATATTACAAACCGGGTCTTTGGACTGCCTCTCAGGAATTCAGTGGGCCTTTTCTACTTCAGGTGGAAATTCACTGAAATGGTTATAGAGAGCTTCATCGTTTTGATGAGTACTGGCATTGAAACCTCCTGCCAATATTATAGATGCATTGGGATATAAGGATGGCATTTTACTAATAATTTTTTGTAATTCAACCCATCTGTACTTGTTTTGATGTTTATCCTGGAGTGGTGATAGATAAACATTAATCAATAATATAGAACTAGTTTGAAACTTAATAACCAATCATACTGCAGTATTAACAAATAAAGTGAAATTAACATGAGTGGCTCGGAGTTTGGTAGACTAAGATCCCGAGTCCTCCTTTAGTATGGCCTCCTCTAGCACTAGCTTCTGCTTTAAGTGAATAACTTGTGAACCCGTCTAACTCCAATTCCCCCCTTTCCCAAGTATCTTGGAGTAACACTATATCATGCAGTTTGATATAGCTTTGAAAAGTGGGATCCATAACTCTTCCATGCCAGCCTGTAATATTCCATGAAAGGAATATCAGCCTGGAGACCTGATGTTGGACCAAGGGTCAGCCAATCCTCTCTGGGACAGTTCTCCAACATTCAGTCAGGGCCTTAAAGACGTATGAAGACTGGAACATCTTTTGCAACCTTTCAAATATATGTTAATCCTTTCAAACAGAGGTTTCAAAATTGGGTGCATTCTTTAGTTTCCTCATATTTGTGATTTATTACCATTTCCAACTTTCAGCCAAAGCATCTTGCATTTTTATGTGAGAGAGAGTGTGCCAGAATTGGTGAGTGAGAAGCTAAACACTCAAAGCGACAAATGAGCTCCATTTTTCAAATAAGAAATTATAAATTCCTTTAGGATAACTTAACCATCAGAAAAGAAGATCTGTGGCATTTGTTGCTTTATATTAACTTCAGTGCTAGTTAATAAGTTGCATTTGCCCAAAAGACCTCAAGAAAATAAATCAAAATACAAACCTCAATATTAAACTAAAACATCTTGAGATCAAAATAACTTTTGCCTACAAAGATGGCTTTAAAGTTCATATCCGGTCACATCCAGCATAAAGAATAAGAGCTGATGGGTTTTAGCACCAGTAGCAGCATCAATATTTTGGGATTAACCTGGCTTCTCCACAGCTATCCTAGCACCAGGGATTATCAGCTTTCAAGATTGCTTTAATGTCACACACAAGTTCATATTTGCTGAATATGACAGATGAGGCTTCTATCCTCCTTTTGATTTCACACTGGAAAGCTACTGCAAAATACAGGAGAATGATGAAAATGACATAAACTCTCAACTTCATGGTTATCCTCTGCTAAGAACATGAGGGACAGGTAGAAGGGAAAGAAGGATGGGAAAGGAGAATATTGTCAGAGACTTGGAAGCTTGAACTAGAATCTTCAAAATTTTGATTAGTGAGTTACATTGGGCTGTGTAGTCTCTTTTTATTCTCTTTGAATATTTTTATTAGTTTCATTTGTTTATGAAACACTCAATGGAAAATCATTACAGTATATTAAAGAGACAACAGTAAATATACAGATTAAAGAAAAAACAATCTCAGTCACATATTGCATCATAATATAATAGAAGTGGGAAATCTTTGGCTTTCCAGATTGTTGGACCACAATTCCCATAATTCCTTAAAATTTGCCATGCCATCTGAGGCTTCTGAAAACAGAAGTCCAAAACACCAGAAGGAGCAAAGTTCCCCATCCCTGAACTACTATGTAGGAAAATATGTCTTAAGCAAGTACTTAAAATACTGAACTGTTGGCACTTACCTAATATCAATGCAGTCTACCTATCTGACAGACAGCATATAACTTCCGCATTTAACTAGAACTAATATCAGCACCATGAATCTGACTTTCTTCCCAGCACTGCTAAACACAAGAGAATTACCATGGAGGTGATTTAGGGCCATCTTTATGAATGCATAGAGAAGGACTCAAGAATTCAGAAAAGTGTCAGGAGGATACCACTAATCTACAGATCTTTGTGTGGCCAGCAATACTGTAAATGTGGTTAAAGAAAGCCTGTTTCCTCTGCTTTGTTGGAGAGTTGCCTAAATCAAGGATTGTTATGCAAAAAAAAACAAAGTGTTCCAGTTGCATCTCTTCACTCACCAAACACACATAAACAGCAGCACGTATTGCAATGGGTCACAGGGTAAAAGGCTACAGTTTGTACAGAAGGGTGGTGGTATATTATTGTACTCTGTCCATTCTGTTCTGAAACAGAATTGGAAACATTGTTCCTGTTTTTAAAGGAAGCAGAAGGGAGAGGGATCTAACATCTCCTTTACATTGGCCAGGTATGAAGAACCGGAGATATACCTGGAAACATTGTTGCCTGAAATGGGAAACCCAAAGGATCACAGCAGCCACACTACACTCGAATGTGATGGTGCCACTGAAAAAGGGAAATGGTGGTGAGTTTACAGAAACAACTCTATATATACATCTTGCGAAAGTTCTGAACAAAATTGCAATGGTGATTCAAAATACATATAAAATTAAGTTTCTGTTAGCTTGTCTGTTGATTATCATATCCAGTGAAAGTGTCTTGCAGGGTTTTACAAAATTTGGAGGGGATGTTCAACCCTTTCTTGTTGCTAATCAGGGTCAGCTCTGGATGTGAGACTGCCAATGAATAGCAAGTGCTGTGGACTATATTTTAGAGGAAGGAAGGCAAAATCACCTCTGATTATTCAATGCCTAAGAAAACCACATGGAATTCACAGTGTTGCCATAAGTCGACAGGCAACTTAAAAGCACATATGTACACATGAAAGAGGAAGTGAACTTGCTTTCTGCTGCTCCAGAAGGCAGAGCCCAGACCAATGGATTGAAATTACAAAAGTAAGAGTTATTCAACAGTGGGAGATTCACCTTCAGAGGCTTTTAAGGACAGGTTGAATAGCCGTCTGTCAAGACTGCTGCAAACTTCCTATCAAACTTGTTTTAATTGTGAGTTGTGGAATTACTAGGGGCTGGACTAAATGACTCTTGGAGAATGTTCCATTTCTATGATTCCAAGAGGTTATTGCCTTCTGCAATAAGCAGCTTTGATCTTACTGTAAAAGCCTTTCCACTTGATCAAGACATACAGTTTATAGCACCAAGTGATTTTTATGAAAGCTACTTAAATATACCCATGACTTTTTAAAAAATAAATAAATCACAAAATATGCATTTAAAACCTGTTTTCTGGAAATGCCACTGAAATGACATCTTGGGAAAGTATCATAATAAAACATACACAGAAGGATGTTGAAACTAATTGGTGATAATCACAGCAATCTGTCACATTGCTACACTGTACATTTGCCATTGCCACTTACTGCAAAAGGAAGTTTGATTGTTTACCACTCTTTGTTTCCGTAATGTTGCAGGTGGGTGGCATAGTGTCTCTCATCTTTCCTTAAAGTGTACAAAAAGTGTTTGCCAATGTCACACCAGTGTGCCTCAAGCAATACTCCTCATGATTCTATTGTCTGGGATTTTGTTTTGATTTTACTGATAGAAAGATGGTTAGTGCATTTTTTTAAACCTTGTTAGGAACAGATGAATCTGTCTCAATCACTTCCTATAATGTGCATATTCTCAAGTGTAATTTCATATCATCCTGTTTCCGAATGAATCTGCAAATCTTTAAAAGGTCTTCATTAACATTTCTATACACTGTCTAGTTTTCCTCTTATATTATTTTTTGTAAGCAGTTTTCTTGAATATTTGTCTTTTGTATACTATTTTATAATACATTTATTTTTGTATGCATTTTTAATTTAAGAGCAGAATTAGCAACAGAATTTAAAGAAGTACAAAAAAGAATTGTGACTTTTTTTTCTTTATGTACTAAAGCAGTCTGTGAAATGCAAAAAAGATTGGTTTGTATTAAAAGTGAAAACTAAATTAATTTATCCCACCTCCCTAATACTTTTTTTCCTCATGAATCTTTAAACAGAAGAAAAATGCTATAGTTTTTTTTTTTAAAAAAAAACCCTACAACTAAGCTAGGACCTCATTTCTGACCTTGGCATTCTAGAGGAAGTTCATTGTAGTGCAGCTCGTGAACAGCAATACTCCAGTCTTCATGAATCAGCTGACGACAAGATGATGTAAAGTCTGGTTTTCAGACATTAAACCTTTTTATCCTTAAAACCATTTTTTAAAAACCACAAAAAGCTTTTTATTCTTCTTTTAATAGTTATTGAACTTTTGTTCATGTGGGAAAGTACTGTTTTGAACACTTGATACTGTTGAGGAAGGATGACAAGAAAACCATCTTGAAGATGTATGCTATCAAAGTACAATGACAACTTTTGAATGCCCCCAAGAGTCATTTGCACTTTCTTGAGTTATGGAGAAAAATGCAGGCAGTTTCTGGGATCTGTCAGTAAATGTCTTTATATGTCTAGACCTACATCAAAACTTTAGTATGAGCAGGGGCAAATTTTGTGAGAATCATGTGGTCCTTAATGTCCACTTCTATCCCACAGCTGTACAATTAAAATTATCTTTTCTCTTCTTATACGCTCCCTTTCCCTAGTTTTTCCTTTACTATTTAATTGTAAATCTACAGGCAGAAGCATCTGGCTACATCCTCTTAGTGAAATGTGAAATGGGTGCCTCATTCTGACTAGTGGCAGCAGCAGATGCACTGGGTGGCTCAGTGGAGCATGTGTGCAATCAGCCACACAGCAATGGAACAGAGGGATTTTGCAACGGAGAAGGGTTGAGGCAGCTCTAGAGCCAGGGTACTTTAGACTGCCTCACACCAGTGCACACAGGACCACAGTGCCATAAAAAGACATATTACCATATAACCCACTATTCAATAATAGTTAGGCAGGGTCCATTCTAATATGTCAGTAGACCTCCAATCCATGGCTATAGTACCATTTCCCTTCCATAAAAGCACAGACAACAACAAATAATTTCTAACAATGTATTATTTCCTTTGTGTGTTCTGTTTAAATTGCATAAAAAATTACAAGATCTTCGACAATTCAGTGACTGTACTTAACACATGTTTTAACATAAATATAAAATTCAAAGAGAACCTTCCCCTTTTGTGTCATGTCTTCTTAGATTGTAAGCCTGAGGGCAGGGAACCGTCTAATTAAAAGATTGTATGTACAGTGCTGTGTAAATTTACAGTGCTATATAAATAAAGCTTAATAATAATTGAGATGAATCTCACAGTTCTTACTACAATGTTGATGTTGGTGGTCCCCTTGAATAGCTATAATGTATATTTAATAATAATAATAATAATAATAATAATAATAATAATAATAATAAAATTTTATTTATATACCGCCCTTCTAAAAAATCAGGGCGGTGAACAACAAGAAATTACAATACAATTACACAAAACCAAATAAAATACATTAAAAACAGTTCAATAAAAATAATAAAAAAATAACATGTCGGCAGCATGATGCTGACATGGGGGGGGGGAAGAGTTACTGGTCAGGGTAAGCTTGCTCAAAAAGATGGGTTTTTAACCCCTTCCTGAATTGAGGTAGGGAGGTGGCTGAGCGGAGCTCGAAGGGCAGCGCATTCCAGAGGTTGGGGGCTGAGATGGAAAAAGCCCTCCTAGAGGTGGAATTATATTTCGCCTCTGGAACACTTAACAATAGCTGCCCTGAAGATCGAAGTGCGCGAGGCGGATTGTACGGAGAGAGGCGGTCCTCCAGGTACCCTGGGCCCAAGCCATTTAGGGCTTTATAGGTAATTACCAACACCTTGTATTGCGCCCGGAAGCGAATAGGCAGTCATTTAAAACAAACAAACAAACAAATCAGTTTTATTCCCCTTAGGAGACATTCTTAAGTCCCTAATGTCATGCTGAGGGAAAGGTCTAAAAGCATCCACACGTAAAATAGTTAAACATATTTACTATCATTAGAATAATATCCAACCATTGCATACTATGTAGCACCATAAATGTGGCTGCACGACTTACCATGTGTGCCATTTGAGGATTGGGGGGACGTAGAGCAATGACCGCTGTTCTGGGCCCTTCTGGGGGTCTTCTTCACAGACTGCACCATGCTTTGACATGGCCTGGGGTTTGTATCAGCAGCCAATGAATGACTCCCTGCCCCTTCCAGTCATTGGCAGCAACAGCTGCCAATCAGACCCTTCCTTCCAGTGAGGAGATGCCTTTTTAAGCCATGCCTGGGCCTCCACACCTTCAGTCCTGCTAGGACCTTCTTCTATTGGGAGCACTCTCCTTTTCCATGGATTGGGTAGGGCTTTGTTCATCACAGCATGGTGGGGGTGGCAGCATGGGTTGGGATCCAAGACAATCATTCACCAGTGCTGTGGCACTGGTAATGTAAGTAGTTCTCTTACAGGACCCAGGAGTATATGGCATCGAAAAGGGTTGCCAAATGGGGATGGATGCCTCACCAGCATTTCCCAGTGACAGGGGGCACCTTGGACACCAGCCAGTGGTAACCTCTGTCATCCTTGGGATCCAGCACTGGGCCAGGCTGGGGTTCATTGATTAGCAGGCAGGGTGGTCAATGCCGGTATCCTGACCTATGTTAAGAGCCAACCCAGTTTGCTCTCTGATGTAAACAATAAAGCTGTAGCCTTTTTTTTTCTTCCAAAATTGTGACCATATGTTTCTTCTCCACCTTGGGACATCACCCCTGCATCAGTAATGACATTGCTACATGGTGAATTCCAGCATGAAGCCCCAATACCACTTACAGGTAAGCAGCCACTAGGATCAACAGGAGTCCATTCCTCTACTGCTCGAAAAACAGTTGTCTGATATTCCCACCCTCCTTCTGTGAGCCATCTCTGGGCCAACAGGCAGAAAAAGGACCTCCTCATGCCAGAGACTGCTAGCAGGGCTGGGATTAACAGGGTGGATGGGAACATGAGGCAGCTGCTTCTTGATCAATGGAGGAAATAGGCTCCTGTAATTTACAGCAGCTGTTTACTGGTAAATGGAGTTTAGAAGATTTTTATGGTCTCTACACAGCCCCTAAATTATTCCATCTATATCGCTTAACGATTATCAAAGGTAATTGAGTTTTTCAATAAAATTGTTTCCCTATTTTAAGAGTTAGTTTTAATTTCTAATAGCATAACATCTTGTTGTTGTGTGTAGTTTTGCCCTCAAGTCATTTCTAAACTATGGAGACGCTAAGGCAGACCTGCACAACTTGGCGGTGAGGGCCAAAATTAAAATACACTAAACCTTTTCAGGCTGCAGATAGGTTTGAATGAAATATTAATTAATTATTAATTGATAATATTAATTATAATTATTTAATATTAATTAACAATATTAATCATAATTAATAAATAAATATTAATTAATTAATAATATTAATCATAATATAATCATAATAGGATGCAGATTTGATTTCATTTGATGTAGGACAAACACTTCTGCCTTCAGGCAAGTTTTTGCTGATAAAAGATCCCCAAAATTCTTCATCAGTGGGCTAGTTGGAATGCACAGGGACACTCTGTCACTGTGAACTGTGACCAGTCACGGTATGTCCGTTCTCCCTTTGCTCCCCAAATGGCCATATCCAATGTCATCCCCCTTACAATTGGATCCAGAGTCAAGCCTCATTTTGAGTAAGTATTGCTATTCCGAGCTAACTTCCGATTTTCTTAGTCTTTGCATGTACATGTGAGTGAATATGGACTGTTGTGTGATTTTCCCCCTTAATAAAAGAAACACTTCATTCAGAGAATTCTGCCTCTGCAATATTCCTTGATGCCCTTTTCTCTTGGTATACATAAGTGAAATGGTCTTGAGGGTCCTTGAAGCTAACCCAATATATTAAGCTAAATAAAATTCTCCTAGACAGACTGAAATTTTGTGTGTAATTTTCTACATGACCCCAGATGGACCCTGCAATTCAGTCTGCCACAATCCCCAAAGTGAGGGGACATGTTCACATTATACTCAGATGAAGTCAGACTAATGGGATCATTGAGGAACAATGCCTGGGTCCTTGTAGACTAAGCAGATAGTTTGGGAGTTGCAAATGGGACATTAAAATCTCCATTATCAGGAGGATGTCTCACCTGATGGGCCCTATAAGGCTTAATCAGACACCCATTCTCACTTTGAATACCACCAGACCATGACTTCCCCTACAGATGTGGACTCACTTTTGCACAGAGGCTAGGTTTTGACCTATTAAAAAAAAACCCAAACCCTTGCTAAATGTGCTAGTTTGGACTGCATGGAGACATTCTGTCTCTTTGAATTCTGACTAGCTCCAACACGCCCATTCATCTCAGCTCACCGGAGTGGTAGTGTCCTATGCCATACCAATCAGTTGGATTCATAAGCAAGCCTCATTTTGTGTAAGTATAGCCATTAGTTCAGCCTCTGAAAGTATTCCACACTACCCCCTGATTTCCTGAGCCTTGTATGAATGTGTGAGTGATTTTCCCCCAATAAAAGAAAAACTTCATTTATAGAATTCTGCATCTGCATGATTCCTTTGGCACCCTTTTTCTCTCGGTATACATAAGGGAATTGGTCTCGTGAGTCCTTGTAGCTGACCCCAATAAATAATTTGAGCTAAATGAAATTTCTCTAGAAAGACTTTTGGTTACACAAGGATAGAGACAACCACAAGGCTGCTATGATTGTTTGTGTATTGATAAGTGTTTATATACTCAAAAACACATGTGGTTTTGCTATTCAGAGAACATATTTTTGTACAGAAAACATGTCTTGTGTGGAGAAAACACTGTTCTATATTCAGGAAACCTGTGTATTTCTGCAGAAAAAATCCCTGGAACACCTTCCTGAAGTGTAAATAATGTTGAGGGATTAGAAATAGAAAGAATATTGAAATATATGGTTTCTTTATTATTAAAACATTTATATCTTGTTCTTTACTCAAAGATGCCAAGGCAGTATAAAATAAGCTTAGTTTAAACAATTTAGAGCAATTGAAAATATGAAACAGGAAAAGATAATTTATAGTCTTGAAATATATTAAGCTATGTGACACATTAAAAACATGCTAAAATCTACTGTGTAATTGTACAAGATGGATAAAATCACAGGACCACAAAGACTTTAGTGAAGAACTATATTTTAATTTGGTGTTGAATGAAGCTGATGTTGGTGTCAACTGGACTCATGAGATGAGGACATTCCATAACTGGACTACCCCAACAAAAAAGATCCTTTCCAAGTTCTCACACAATTCATCCTCAGACTGGTATTTATAGGGAGTAGTGCTCCTTATAGCATGAAAGATCCTTTGAATTTAAAGGATAACACTAGCACCTTGAATTCAGATTGATAGTGTATTGGTGGCCAGTCCAATTCTTTTAATACTGTGGCTATATGTTTTTATGTGATGTTCTGATCAGTTGTCTATCTGATTCATTTTGTACTAGCTGCAGTTTCTGAGTTGGGCATCAGTGGGCCCAGTTGGTTTGTAGTTTTTGGCCCAGTGGGCATGTGAAAACATGTTGCTTGCTTCCACTGTAAGTGCCTTTTCATCCTCATCATTTAAAGTTATACAAACACAATGATTTCACTTGCCAATAGATTACCTTTGACTGTTTATAAGGATTAATCAATGAGTGAGGGTTTCCAGTGATGTGAAATTTGCCTCCCTACAATGAAGTGGAAGAAGTTCTCCTGAGATTCCATGAAGACTTATGGTTTTGGATTTCCTGCACAATTGTGGTCCTACCCTACAACACCGGCTTTGACAGTAAAGAAAGTAATCTGTAAGGAAAGTTGCAGCTACTCCTGCACCCCATGATCCCTCCCCATGAGACAGATCCACAAGGGAGAGTTTAAAATGAGCATTAAGCAGCTTTGTGCTGTCAGAGTAGCACACAGTTGTACTAAGTATGCTACAACAGCAGGGAGATCTGCCCCTAAGGAAAATTAAAAGAACACTTATGAGTGAGTTTAACATGTAGTGACAAGAAATATCTCAAGGCAAGAGTTTGTTTTCTGAGGGTAAAAAAGCAAGTGTCTGAAAATGGAGCCTATAACAAGAAATTCCTTCCAGCTTTATCTATCATGACAATTACAATAAGCTTGAGAAATGAATACATATCGGTATTTCATTCCCATTGGATCACTAACATGTATGATGAAGTGATCCCTTAAGGAAAGTATTTGTTTGAGATGATTCACATATTCACAATCTTCCCACAAAATGATTCTCTCTTGTCACCAGGGATACATGAAAAATATGTGTGTGACTTTGGATGCCAATGGAACTGGCTGCAGCTTTCTGGTTACACCATTACACTTTCTTTCAACAAATGGGATCACAGAAATCACTTTTAACCTGACATCTAGGGAAGTCTGGATAAAACCTTACCTTCATAATATAAATATATTTCCTGAAACACAGTGTTTCCTCATATGCAATGGGCAGTTAATGTCTAAATAAGAACAGAAAATATATTTGTTTTGCGGATGTTTCATATCTAAATTCCTATTTTCCACTTCCTGGAACTGGCAATACAATGAAGTATTTCTTGCTTCAAATATCTAGTGCTGCTAATGTGTTTAGTGAAGAAAAATTCAACAGTGTAAATATTCACAGTGTATATAAATTTGAAAAATGTACACAGCTAAAAATGCATACATTTGAAAGTGTACCAAAGCATGCTTTACCCTGATGTCGGAAAATGTGGATGTGTGTGTGTGTGTGTGTGTGTGTGTGGTTGTTGTTAAGGCAGTGACTCCCATTTGACAAAGCTAGTCCAGAAAAAAAGTGTACAAAAAAATGAAAAAGTTTGAGAAAAAATATTTTACAACATAAAACAGATGAGATGGAATCAGATTAATGGTGAAATTCTGAAAACAATAAGTGAAAATGGATAGGAACTATTTTCACATCTATATGTCTGAAATAGCCCTTTTCTTACTTTGTTCTTTCCTCATTGGCCCTTTTCCTTGTAAGTCAATTGGTAAGTGAATCATATTAATTCCTGCTATGGAGTTCAGGTTACATATTACCGGTACTGACAGTATCTTTACCCTCTGGATCAGCAGAGGGCACCTTCTAAGCCCAGGAGGGTTCAGCCTTGTTGCCTGAGAGGGACACCACCGCGGACAAATAAGGACAGCATATTTTTTGGAAGAAAAGGCCACAACTTTATTAGCATAACACAGGCAAGCAAAACACCAATGTAGGGTTGGCTCCAATGCATGAGGTCTGGATCTGTCATCCATCAGCCCAGTACTGAGTGGATGAACCAAGGTGCTTGGTCACGGCCAAGCTTTGGGATGACAAGGGATTATCAGTTACTGCTCCCGCTCCAATGGTCGCTCAAGCGCTTGATCGCATCTCCGTCAATGCGCATCAACGCATAACTATCCCTTGTCACCGGGGGACGCTGTGCTGGTGATGCCCCCGCAATGGCAACACCACATCGCTCCCGATCCAGTGCTATGCAGCCCTGGAAACCACGCCCACCAGATCCAAGACCTCTGCAACCGCCACCGAAGGCAATGCCTTCCGCCAACCCTACTAACCAGAACACCCGGAGGTGCAAGCGTCCTTGTTTGGGCGAATGTAGCCCGCAAAAGCCCAGGATTTCCACCTCCTCAGTCTTTTTATAGTGTCCACTGACAGACCACATTGCGTGGCGGATGTAGCAGCCCCAGTCCGGAATGAGTGACCCCCGAACTCGTGTGGCGGTAGGCTGAGGCTCCTCAAGGCCATCCGTAGTACCGATACCAGCTGGTAGCGCATTAATGGTTTTCCATCAGTATGAATAAACAGGGGTGTTCCTTTGTTGGGGCGTGCAACCAGGAACCGCTGAAGTGTCTTTAGTGGGCACAGGTGGGAGCCATGCAGCCTCCGCAGCTCCACGGTTGATCCTTTGCCGAGTTGGTTGCACTTGGACCTGCGAATAACTAAATAGACAACATTTCGAGCACATCCCCAATTTGTAAGGCCCGCCCCGATCCATCAGCCCTGGAGGCAGGTACCAGCTCACCCACCCTGAAGGTCCCAAAGAAAGCCGTGATGAAAGCAGCTTTGAACTAGTCTGCCTCCAGGGGAGAAACACAAACAGAAGGTAATTGCCCCACTATCTTGCCAAGGAGCACGAAACAGATGGGTCTCCTCCCATCCAGGATGGATCGATGCACTCTTCTCCACCCTTCCAGCGTCCTCTTGGCTTGGAAGGAGGCACAGGGATCCGGATGCACTTCCGCTTTGGAGAAAAAGGAGATCCCGGCCAAGTGGACCGACATCGTCCGGGGTGATGTGCCCGTCTCCCTCAGCCACACCAGAAATCTGAGAATGATTTGAGACTGGATAGGCCAGTGGGCTCGTAGATTGACTGCCTTGATGAAGACCTGAAGCTTCGCCATGGCTCTATAGTAGGCTCTGAGGGTGGCACGGGCCACCGATGTCAGGATGCCCCATTTGTTGCTGTTCTTCCTCACTGCACTACCTTTTCACTTGCCTTGAAATTTCTGGGTAAGCAAAAATAAGAAGACATTAGGTCTGCTGGGTAAGCAAAAATAAGAAGTCCCCGGCTTATGGGGGAAATTAGCTTATGCATTGTAAACAACTTAGGGAATGGCCAAGTGCACTGATAAGCTATATAGAAATATACTTGCTATTGCTATTCTATGCATTTTGCCTTCTTCATATGGGTGAATGTACAGATGGAGTCCAAAAAGGAGTCCTGAATGAACAGTGACACTGGAACTCTGGAGACAATACATAGACCCAGAGGGGTAGTGGGTAGGGGCTTGAGGAAGCAATGTGAGCGTATTGTCCCTCCCGTATAAGAATTCCACCACTCATGAAATTTTCCTTCAGCCCCCAAATTCCTAGCATTGCAGTACATTAAAACTTCACTTGAGCATTTAGAAATTCAGTTTAGGCACCTAAAGAAAAGGGTCAGGCAAAATTACCAAGGGAATGGGAACACAGCAAATAGAAGCAGCTTAGGTATGATTGATTTTTTTTGTGTGTCCAACTGTCTGCAATGCTGGAAATTTGGGGACTGATAGAATTTTCATTGGTGGAGCAAAATTGGGTGGGGAGGGGCAATACTCCTCTGGGACCACTCAGGAGAAGACTGCTAAGAAAATCTTGTCCAATCTGGTTCTCTGACTACATCACGAGAATGAGTAATGACCCCATAAGCCCTCTTCACTGTTGAACCTTAATATTACGGACGTGATTATTGCAGCCCACTAGATGTTGTTGGAATACAAGTCTCATCAGCTCTAACAAGAATAGGTGTGGTGAAGAATGTTTGAAACTGCAGTTAAACAAGTGAAGAACCATGTATTTCTATCACTGCTTTATGCAATGTAGAATTGCAGCATCTTGATTTGCTGCACGATATAACCTCCCAGGCATTTTACTGCACCAACATGAAAGATCAGCTTGTCCTATCTGCTTTGCACTTTACATCAGAGGATATCTTAGCTTTGCTTCTTTTTCTGAAATCTGTGTGTGTATTTTCTAAGAGGAGGTTATTCCGGGAACAATCAGAAGGAATAGTTAATTGGATTCCTTCTCCACCTTTACTTGTATTTGTTTTTATGCTTTCTGTAACAATTGTTTCTACTCCTCTTGCTTGGAGGAAGCACCCATACTTTTGCAAAATCAGATAGTTGTCTTAGGGCTTCAAATTCCACATGCCTTGGGAGGAAGCTGGGTTTTTTGTTTTGGTTTGTTTTTTAGAACACCTGTGCTGCCACAGGGCAACATTATAAGAGAAATTTCAAATCTCTGTATCCCTTCGAGCTACTCAAGAAGAGACTCAATAAGTAAAGAAATGAATATGAGTCGGCACACTGCTAGTTCTACATAAATATGGAAAGACAGTAATAGCAGCAGGGCCAGTAACAGAAATGTTTTTATTTATTAAGTTGCAGTTTTTCTTTGGCAATTAGAATGAGATTCTCATAAAACAAAATTGTGTCCTTGAGTCATGGCACCGAATGCATAGAAATGAAAGGAAGAGCTTTGCTTTCTATAAGCAACCTAAGGATTGGGCTATTTAGAATCCATTCATGTTCCTATCCTCTCTATCTCAATGCAAAATTCAAGGCATGTGTATGGCATTCAGGGAAGCATTATATCATTCAATTTGTTCATGTTGTATCATGACAGCGAATCCTCTGATCTCCAGTTGTCTGAGCTGCTGCTTGGCTAGAATGCTTATGACCCATCTACTCAGAGAACAAAGCCCTATGAACCCACCCAAGCTTTGAGAATGGCCTCCAAGGCCTTGATCTTTGTCCCATTCATTATTGAGGAGTTAAGAAGCTACTATAAGGACAGGATGTTTTTAAGGAGAGCATCAACAGTCTGAGATAACTTCCCTGGTAGCATCAGCAAAATTCCCTCTCTTCCCATCATTAAGCAATAACCAGCTTATTTGGACAAGCTGTTTTAACTTGCATTAATTTGTTGCCACTGTTTCTTAATACTTTGTGAGAAAGTAGGCTAAAACTTGACTGACTGACTGACTGACTGACTGACTGACTGAATAAAACTGATGACATTTTTAGTCTTTGTAACCCAGCTTCTATTAAGGGAAGGGGGAAAGGGCAATTATTTTGGAGTTAAAACAATAGAACCATCACAGATTAGGGACAGGATAGAGTAACTTGACAAACTATAGAACTGAAAGAAATCACAGAATCAGGACCAATTTCCCCATGAGACACAATGAGGCAAACAAATGAATATCCTGGGAGATGGCAAGAGGCATTGGGAGAAAGAGCCTTTGGCGGGTTACAAACGGCCCTCAAGGGGCCGTTTTCCCACCACCGCCATTCGCTGCATAGGGAAGCCCCAGTGGCCAGACCGCTCCTTTTTGAAACGCGGAATTGCCGCCGTGAGGGGCGGAGCGTGCCCTCGCGGCGTCACTTCTGCTGCGACACGTCTGGACGCACAGCGTCCAAGACATCAAAATGGCGGCACCCATGTGGATGGGCACCGCCATTTACGATGCGCTCCGCGCATACTGGGAGGAAAGGCCGTGAGGAAGGTAAGAACCTTCCTAACCCTAATATGGCCCTTCCTAACCCTAGTATGCGCATAGTGTGTATTGTTTATAATCTGCCATAGTCTACATGGCCTGTAGGCCACTTGGTTTTCTCTGCACCGTTATGCTAGCTTGCTGCTTTAAGGTGCATCTACACTGTAAAAATAATGCAGTTTGATACCTCTTTAAGTACTATAGCTCCATCCTATGGGATCCTGTGATTTGTAGTTTTACAAGTTCTTTAGCCTTCTCTGACAAAGAATGCTGGTGTCTCACAAAATTACAATTCCCAGGATTCTGTAGGCTGTACACATGGAACTTAAAGTGGTGCCAAACTTAATTATTTTTACAGTGTAGATGCACCCCTAAATAGCAGGTAGCAATAGCAGCTACATTTCTAAACGACCGCTCTAAATGGTTCACAATGTGTCAGTTAAAGTAACATGGAGGATACTTTCACATGACCAGCACTGAATAGAAGTTCAGCTGTCAGCCTAGTCAACCATCATGTCTCCATGATGTGGCTGGTTGAGTCTTGGACCAGTGGCATCTCTAGGGGTATGTGGGATGTGTGGACCACACCAGGTGATACCCTAAGGGAGGTGACACCACTGCTCCTCAAATACCTACATATTGAGAGAAACAGGCTGTGGCATTCATCTGCTTCCCTTTAAAATGCTTTAAGAAATGGTGGGTGTGGGGGGGGGGGAGTTCAATGGTAGGAGAAAGGAGTGGCCTTCAATTTTTTATTATTTTTATATTTTCTTTAACAAGATTACATTTTAACCAAATCTTCAGTGTGTATTTCTAAATACATTTGGGTTGTGCATATGATACTGTAATTTGAAGGTATAATTTTAATTTTGCTAGATGTTTATGTCAGAACTATTAGCATTACATTCAGAGGTATATGGGAATTATGATTTATGAGTAACATTAGAAGAAAAAAGCATTAGTAAGGATTCTATATAGTGTGAAATGGGGGGGAGGTCAATGGAGGGGGGTGACACCATGAGTTACTGCACTGGGTGACACCAATCCTAGTGATGCCCCTGCCTTGGATCAGCACTGATCAGCACTGAAGAGAAGTTCAACTGTCAGCCCAGTCAACCATTGTGCATGGAATAGTTGAAGGTGCCATTTTGTTGTCTACCTCAGGACAACAAAGCTACTGTGGTGTAGTTGTTTGAGCCTTGGACTATGACTCTGGAGACCAGGGTTGGAATCCCAGCTCAGCCATGAAAACCCACTGAGTGACCTGGAAACCACACTCTCTTAGCCTCAGAGGATGGCAGTGGCAAACCACTGAGAATCCCTGTGAAAAGCCTGCCAAGAAAACCCTGTGTTAGGTTCATCTTGGGGTCAGCATAAGTCAGAAATGAGTTGGAGACACACAACAACAACAAATCAGCCAATAAAGTTCCTTGAAACAGCCCTGCCCAGATAAAGGAGTTAAAAATAGGATGCAGAATAATCAGTGGAGTGAGAAAAATAAACCTGAGAGCATGGATAGCAAAGAAGAAAGCATGAAGTAAAAGGACAGCAGAGACTGGGAGATGAACCAAAAACACCAATAAATGAAATGAGGTTGGTTTTTAAAAGTACTTATTGTTAAGGTTGGAACAGGTAAGGGACACAGGTCTGAAAAGAAGAGAAAAGACGCATGCCATATAGATTGGCCAAGACAAAGTATATAAAGGCAATTGAACAAAAAAGGCAGCTGATGGATCAGAGGAAGCACAAGCTGACATGGAGTAAAACTTCATCTACTTCCAGAACAGGAAGAGTTTTGCATATTGACAAGAAGAGAATGGATTATTTAAGTGAGGGCAAAGCAAAACCAAATGACAAAGTTGGCAACAGTGTCACTAGCTATAGTTTCATGGACTCTCATGTCAAGGCAACTTTATTTTTAGGAGATAAATAGAAGAGAGATTCTCCCTACTGAATCTTTGATTATCAGTTCAACAGTATGACCCTGAATGAGAAGAGCTTCGTTTTGTATATTAATTTGCACTAATCAGCTAATTCTCTGGCTGAATGCTTCCTTCATAAATACACTGTCCTCAACAAACATGCACAAAAACATGAAGCAATCTGCTTCACAAAGTTCTTTCTCAGAACAGATAGAAAAAGAAGGCTATTTACCACATATATTTCATGCATTCCCATTCTGAAAGATGTTCATTTTCATTATTTAAAGTTACTTTGTCTTGATTCATTTGTTTCATCAGCTTGTTTGCACTTTTCTGTTCAGTCAAAACCTGGAAGAAAAAGATTGTCAAGAGCAGGAAGCACATTCAAAGGTGAACTATTAAGATAGCAGGTTGTTCTCAGTAATAAAATATTGCTTCATAAGTTCTGGGGAAATGAAATTTCCCCACAACAGATGTAGTAGCTAGAGGAAAAGATGCTTACATTTCTACCAGCTAACAACTGTTCTGACCAACAAAACAATCACATAAACTCAGAACACTACGAATGTTCATTAGGTAGGTGCTTCTTGGCTTTGCAATATATTCAGTGCTCTTTTCTTCTTTCTGAATGTTTTTACTTCCATGCCCTCAAAGTCTATAATGTTCTTTTCCTTACACCCTTCTCTTTGCTTATTGTGGTCAATATGTTGCTCTCACTGTTTCCTCACTGATTTGAAAGAAAGAAGAAAATATTTTCCTAAACAGACCAACTCAAGGCATTGCTATAGAGGATAATTGAGGAAACTGAAATAAAGACTTTCTAGACCTAAGAGCAAACATTGATCGGAATGGAAACTGCAGTTAAGAAATAAGAAGACTAGGAATGGAAGGACAGTCATTAAAAAGAACTACACAGGATCCTGAAGTATAATGATATATAACTGTATACTAAATTGAGAATCATCCAAGCAATTGTATTCTCCATCATCAGGAGCCCTGGTGGCGCAGTGGTTAAATGCCTGTACTGCATTAAACCCCAGTGCATTTGTTTAGGAACAATACAACAAATGAGATATTAAATTTAACATCTTTGCAGTGTCCCCAAAGTTCCGTGCTTCCAATGAGGTGCTCGTGCAGAACTTTGTTGAGAGATTTAAGATGGACAAAAAATTGTATGATTTTGAACTGATGAAATCAGAATTAGAGATGCAACTTTGTTCAGATGTTGATTGTTTAATCGCAAAAATGTACAAAATGTTGTTAAGAATAGAAATGGAAGACGAACAAGTAGAAGTACGTATGATAAAATGAGCACCAAATTCTGCTTTTGTCAGGCCTCACCTGGAACACTACACCAGTTCTAGGCAGCACAATTCAAAAAGGATGTTGACAAACTGGAGTGTGTGCAGAGGAGAGCAACCAAAGTGGTGAAAGGTATAGAAATCATGCCCTATGAGGAGCAACTTAGGGAGCTGGGTATATTCAGTCTGGAGAAGAAGAATTTAAGAGGTGATATGATAGCTGTATTTAAATATTTGAAGGGTTGTCATATTGAGCAAGTTTGTTTTCTACTGCTCCAAAGACACAGAGCAATGGATGCAAACTTTAGGAAAAGAGATTCCACCTCAACATTAGAAAGAACCTCCTGACAGTAAGAGCTGTTTGCCAGTGGAACACACTCCCTCGGAGAGTGATGGAGTCTTCTTCTTTGAACAGAGCCTGGATGGCCATCTGTCAGAGATGCTTTGATTGTGAATTCCTGCATGGCAGGAGGTTGGACTGAATGACCTTTGAAGTCTCTTCCAACTCTGTGAGTCTATGATTCTATGAAATGGTGGTACTCAATATATGGACAAAGACTTTGAATTTTTTATGAGTTATGATCTGAAAGAAAATTTCTATAAAACGATGTATAGGTGATATTGAACACCAGAAATACTTTCTTTTTTCTTTTTTATGTTATTATTTATTTTTTCAGTTTATACATATAGGTCTGGTAAGCATGTACAGTACAAAACAGTACAAAAAGGAAAGAAATAAACAAAGAATGCCTGATATCTTTATGCGTTTGATTATTGTTCACAATTGCATTCTTGACTTCCTAATATTGAGATTGCCTGTCTTTGTACTATCTTTCAGTTTAACCTATATTATCGTCTATTGCTTATTGTCAGTATATTCATATATGTATATCTGTCTATCTATATGTATATATATTTGCAATCTCCTTATGCCCCCTCTCTTACCTAGAAGCTTATAATGAATGATTTCCCCCTAATTAAATAGGGTTTTTTTTTTTTGGCAACTATGTTTGTTTTTTCTGTTTAGTATATACCTCTATATGGTGGTTATACTTTGTATCTTTTATATCACATATAAAAATCTTATTTTTTTATTTTATCTCTTGATTCTAATATTGAAAGAAACACAAGAAATACTTGGAAAGATGTACAAAAATGTTACTAACAAATGCTGGAAGTGTAATCAATTAGGGATATTTTATTATATGTGGGGATTATGCCATAACATTCAGAAATTTTGGAATCAGATTTGCTTCCTGAAGCCACATGGCAGCCCCCACTGATGCGAGAGTACTATTTGCCTCCATGATGAAGACTACAATGCTCTGCATTTGGCATAGAGTGCCAAGGTACACCATGTGCAGGGAGCAATGGAGGGGGCTATTTAAAACCCTGCCATTTGCAGGACATGTCCTCCTTGCTTTAGCGTGGTGAGTAAGTGTCATAGGTTGACATCTGGTCCTCAGCTGGATCTGCATCAGCTTGCTCCTCGCCCCCTTTTTATTTTTATATTATTATTACTATTACTAGGCCAGCATGGTGTAATGTAGTGGCTTGAGCATTGGATTATGACTCTGGAGAGCAGGGTTTGAATGCCCACTCAGCCATGAAAACCAACTGTGTGGCCTTAGGCAAGTAACACACTCTCAGCCTCAGAGGATGACAATAACCAGCCTATTCTGAAGAAACATGGCAAGAAAACTCTGTAATAGGTTTGCCTTATGATGACCATAAGTTGCAAACTACTTAAAGGAAAACAACACACACACCAGGCCTTAACCTTTCAAATAAGTTTTTGTTCAATAAAGTGGCCCTTGTTTTAACCTGATTACTTCTGTCTGGTCTCTTTAGTTCATGGTTGCTTAACAATCAATTAATGTTGGAGGACATTTTAAAAATAAAGTTCCAAAAAAGACCTAAATTTTACTTATTGGGAATGACAGAAAGACAAATCGAAAGGAAATATGAGGAAAGAACTGCGCCTGCTCAGAGATGGAAAGAAGCTGTTATTCCAACATTAGAGGATTGGGTGGTGAAGATGTATGGTGAAATGGACTAACAACATTATTGAGAGGGTGTTCCCACTTGCCTATAAAGCGGATCATGAAGCGAATTAAGAGGTGTCGTTCCCACTGATGCCCAAATTAGTTCCTCAATGCCCCGGAATTGTTTCCACTGCGATTCAATTCAAAATCGAATTCTATCATATAATTTGAATTAGATGCCTATAAACCGTTTTTAAAAAATAGTAGGTTATAATGCAGGTTATTTTTGAAAGCAGGGTATGATTCTCTGTATCCGAATAGGAATGACAAGGGTGTCTGATGCGGGAACCTGGAGATGGGAGGAGCAGCGCTCAAGGGGATAGCCTGGGGGTGTCACCCTCTTTGTTCTCTTTCTGCATCACCAGCACCATTTTCTTCAATTCGCATGGCCGGTGGATTGCAACTTCCCCTCTGCTCCTCATTCAT
>NW_024802935.1:6504164-6528260 GCF_019175285.1 Sceloporus undulatus | reverse complement strand
TTCCAGAGGAACTATGGGATGGGCTTTGCAGGACATCCCTGTTTGATTGCCCCCCAGACAGCCCAGGGAGCAGTGGGGGAGGCAAAGCGATTTTGGGGAAAGGAGGCTCCTTCCAGAGGAACTATGGGATGGGCTTTGCAGGACATCCCTGTTTGATCGCCCCCCAGACAGCCCAGGGAGCAGTGGGGGAGGCAAAGCGATTTTGGGGAAAGGAGAGCCTGGACACCCAGGGATATGAGGGGGGGATTGAGCCTTATCTTCTCTCTTCCCCAAAGATTCTCTCCCCAATAAATGAAGTCCGCTGCCTTCTCCTCCTTGATCCAATTTTCCAAGCCTCCTTCTAGTCTGGGGAGACACAACAGAAGAGCCTTGGATGCAGCCAATTTTCATTGGCTGCCCTAAAAAAAACAAAAAACCCTAGACTTGTGACGTCTGAAGCCTAGGCAGCTTGTGAACACAAATGGGAATGGTGAGCAAGTTAATCCGCTTTAAAATAAAGTGATTTAAAATAAATGGGAATGAAAACAGGGTCTAAATGAATCGAGGTAATTTGCCCCTTTTGGTAATAGAAATGATGGAAAAAATTCGAATTATTCCCGGAACGTAATCCGAATCAGAATCGTGCCAATATAATCCGTTTTATCTGCCAAGTGGGAACACCCCCTGAGAGAAAAATGTTTTGTTAATGTCAAGAGAGATTGAGATATGTTTGTCTATTTTCTTTGAGATAACAATGGGGGAGTCTATAAATTTTGGATTTTATAAGATAAGATAAAAATAACAGAAAGAAAAAAGAAAGAATAAGTTGGTTTATAGCAGAAGTATAATTTTGATATGGTGTTTTGAGAGTTTATTATAATTTGAGTTAAAGGTTTTCAGTTGTTGGGAAGACATGCAAGTAACATAGAGATTATTTTGTATGTATATTTGGTATTTTTGTTGGTAAGTTTTTGTAGTTATTTTTGTTTTTGTTTTTTATTATTTTATGTTTTTGAAACTATATGTTTGGATTTTGAATTTTTTAAAACTAAGAATTAGCAGAGCTCATGGATTACATTTCACATTTCCAGTAAGCAGAGAACAGTACACCAAAGGCTCCTGGTGACTTAATATTATGAAAAGCTGGCCCAGGTTTCCTATGACAATAAAATATAAAATAAAATAAAGTCATAGAAAAGCAACCTCTTCTGATATCATTTATGACATTTTATTTCAGGCCTGACCTTCTGTGGCTATGCTATCAACTCTCATTAACCAAAGTTAATAATGGAAGCCCTGACACTTTGGTTAATGGCATAATTACAGTTAGGAATAAATGGAGCATATTCAATACAAGCAAAACCTTATAGTGCTTAAGGACCTTTAACAATAACTGTTGGACATCCATTCATTAAAACTATTAAAGTATCTGAATCAGAAGAATGGAGGGGGGTGCTAAAAGGTATTTTTCATATAAAATGAAGAATATAAAGGAATAAAAAAGAGGACCATGAATTGCAAATGAAGTTGTACCATTTTTCACTTATGCAGAATATTCTTTTTCCTTCTGTAATCCTCTCAAGCTTAATGCTGAACATAAAGAAAATAAAAATAATGTCCATAATAATGACATACATTCAATCTAAACAATGAGGAAATCAAAATAGTTAGAGTTCCTGTATCTTGAATCAAACATCAATCTGAAAGAAGACTGCATTCAGGATAGCAGAAGACAGGGAATGGAAGGGGCAGTGATGAAAGAACTATACAGGATCCTAAAGCGTAAAGATATACAACTGAGTACTAAAGTTAGAATGATCCAAGCCATTGTATTCTCCATCACCATGTACAGATGTGAGAGCTGGACATTGAAGAAGAGTGCTAAGGATACCATAGTGAACAAATGTTTCCTTGAGCCACAAATCTCCCTGGAAGTCAAGATGATCAAACAGAGGCTGTGGTGCTTTGCCACATCATAAGAAGGCATGACTCCTTAGAAAAGAGAATAATGCTAGGAAAGAGAGAGGAAGTAGAAAGAAAGACCACACCCTACATGGATAGACAAAGGAGATTATCGCACTTCATTTTTTGCCTGATGGGGGGGGGGGGGGGGACACATTTTTAAAAAGTAGTCTAACAATACCCAGTAGCCTGCCAATTTTGAAGTATGGAAATTTCAAAGTGTGGCAGTGGGACGACTTGTAGTCTCCTGCCAGTATCAGCGGCATTTTGCTGTGTGATAACACCCTTTTTCACCCATTCAAGCCCATTCCCAGTTTGTGCCCAGATCGGGCAAAAAATGAAGTGCGATAATCTCCTAAATTAGGGCAGTCATAGATATAAATTTACAAGACCCAACTGATGTGAAGGATAGGAGATTTCTCATGCACAGGGTCACCATGAGTCAAAGGCAGTTAACAACAATAACAAAATTCTATCATAATGGTGAAATCTGCTTATGTTTAGATCATCTTGAGATGAGGGGGGGAAACAGTTAAACAACAATAACATCTCCCTAAAGTAAACAGTTTGGTCAGAAACATTATTTTTATATAGGACACAAAATCTCTTAAAAATGCATTAGAACAATGAGTACAGGAAAATATGTATTAGTCACTTGTTAAACCTAGTAGGAATCCCATTATTTCAATATCAAGTAGCAAATTGATACAATGGTTTTATCACTTTCCCTGCACTGGGATTTTTTTTTAATGTCTTCTTGAAACTTTAATGAAGCATCTAGGGTATTTGAGGATGGGGAAGGCAAGGGAAGGACACATTTTAAGAGTAGTCTAACAATACCCAGTAAGAAGAAAGGGAGTATTGCATCAAAGAGATACAAATTCATGTGATGTTAATTCAGAGTCTGGAGTTTGGACACCACCCATATACTGTAAACTGGCTTAAGCTTTAACAAGATTTCTGAGCATTCAAAACACATTCTAGATGTCTACTCTCCTTCTATCCCCCCCCCCCCCAGTTTATGTAGAGAGCCTTTTCTACAAGCCACAAATGAATTTTCTTTACAGTAACAAACAAGCCACATGCAATTGAAAACAATGTACCTCTTCTCTTCTTATTCCAACTTTGTTTCAAATCAAGCATCATTGCCATGACAACAATAAATAAAGGAATAATCAATATAATAATCAAATAGGTGACTGATTGTCAATTCCAGTACCAAGCAGAGGTTAAGATGTTTCATCTGTCCCTGAGTTCTGTCCAGGTGGCCATGATGGCTGAGATATTCTGGGAACTGTAATCTAAGTACAGGAAAGCCATCATAGTGATGGGGAGAGACAGGAAGACAGCAAGACTGCTAGTGCATCTTTCGAGAAATGTGCCAAGTTACTCAAGGTTTCTTAGTTGTCATTAGTGGTATCAGAGGTAGGGGGAATCAGAGGTAGGGTCAAAAGTCATTCTATGTTTCAGGAATGTATCTGAAAAAGGGCAAAAGGGACTTTCATTTGCATCAGTGTTTGGCATAAAAGTGGAATATTAATACAAAAAATACAGGACTAAAGTATTTAGTGAGACAGACCACAATATACCAAATAGAAGAATTCCAATGAACTCAGCCTGACTAAAATGCTAGCACATCTACATAGTACATCTACAGACATTTGCAGGCAAGCCACAGAATCAGGCTGCTGCTAATACTAATATTAGAGAACATTATATACACACTAGTTTAATTGGAGAGTGACCCATAAAAGCAAAAAAGAAGGAAATGGATGACACTAAAAGGCTGACTGCACTTATAATTTTGTGCATTTTGCTGTCTGGAATATTCTGTTGAATGTTTCCATTATATTTACCTGCATTAGGCAGACACTCAGTTTAAGAACAAAAACAAAAAACATACAAAGTTGGTAGATGTGCTGTACCTAATAATACCTCTTCAGCAGCATACAGAATTACAGACTACTTGCCTCCTGCACGATGCAAAAAAATGATCATATAATTGTTAGAACTGCATAACAGAATGCCTTGGTATTTGTAAAAGGCAGAGGTTGGAAAGAGGATGTTTATTTAGATTAAGAAGATAGCATGTAACAGTGATTTAACTAACTAATAAGCAATCCTCTTTTTTACTCGGTGTTCTTTGTCCATTATCTAAAAGCATCTCTTAGCAGAGTGCCCAAATGCTCTAATTAGCACCAGGTGCACAATTATAACAAACAATTCCAAAACAGACATCTGATCCAGCAAGTGGACACTGTACACTGAATAAATTCCAACTTAACCCAAATGTATACATGTTGTGAACTAATTAGCTGTCAGAATTGGGCATTTCAAAGGTTAATTGTGGTTGCTCATTTAATTGCTTTAATCCAGCCTTAAAAACTATGAGGCATTAATTAATGATAGTGATTTATAGTAGGAGATGTGTCATACTTTTTCTTGGAAAATGTAAAGATTTTAACCCTATTGTTATATCCCCCAGTTCAACAAAATTGGTTCTCAAGGTTGTGTAGTAGTCTGAAAAGTCCATAATCAACAAATGTTTTTATATTTGTTTTACCCATACTGTGGTAAAGTTGCCATGCTACACTTAGACAGTAAAAATCT
Source organism: Sceloporus undulatus (assembly GCF_019175285.1). Lineage (NCBI taxonomy): Eukaryota > Metazoa > Chordata > Lepidosauria > Squamata > Phrynosomatidae > Sceloporus > Sceloporus undulatus. The sequence continues at coordinate 6,523,709 of NW_024802935.1, read as the reverse complement.
TCACAAGTCAAGAGCACAGGCTGATTCCAATCAATATGTCTTCAGTAAAACAAGTTATTGTTATGTGACCTCAAATCAACTCTGACTTGTGGTGAGTATATCCTGCTTTGTTTTGTTTTGTTTTTGAAAATTTATTCAGAGGAGTTTTGCATTATCTTCATCTAATACTGAGAGAGTGTGACTTGCCCAGGGTCACCCAACAGGTTTCCATGGCTGGGATTTGAACCCTGTTGGAACTCTGATCTCTCAGATTACTAGTCCAAACCTCAAACCACTGCATTATGCGGGCTCCACTAGAACTAGAATGACCTATAATAGTTCTTTCAAAAAAGGAGTGTCTTTACAGCACTTTTTTTTTAAATACTTTTTATATTACCAACACTTGTAAAAGCTTGGCTGAAGGATACCTACTTGGAAAAGAAGATGTTACAATGAACAATTACTTCAGCTCACCAGCTGAATTTCAAATGCTGAATCAACTAACAACAGGGTACTTTCTGATAACTTCAATGCATGGAAGAGATGTATGGTTTGCTACCTTTCCCTCCCTCCAGCATTTAATTCTTGTTTCTTTGTCATTTCTAAGGCAGAGTTGAGCAAAGAGCTTCTTATCAGAACAAACTGAAGAAACTGTCCCACCTTTCACACTAGCCAGAATTCAGTATGTGCAACTGAAGAGAAATACAGTATGTGCTTGTTTAACCACTAATTATATGTATTTACTTAAAGAGGGAGCCGCTCTAGAAAAAAAAAAGATTTGACACTTGAAATTTAACATGACAGAAATAGTTGAAGACACGATGATTCTGAGGCTGCATCTACACTGCAGAAATAATCCAGTTTGACACCACTTTAAGTACCATGGGTCAATGCTATGGAAATCTGGGAATTGTAGTTTGTTGTGGCACCAGAGCTCTCTGATAGAGAAGGCTAAATGTCTCACAAAACTACAATTCCCAGAATTCCATAGCATTGAGCCATGACAGTTGAATTGGTGTCAAACTGGATAATTTCTGCAGTGCATATGTGCCAAAGTCAGACTTTCAAGAGCTCAGTACCCATAGTCATCTATCTGGGCATCTTGTAACATCTTTGAGAATAACTAAACAAACACAGTTATAGCAGACGCTTCTGTAGATTTGATGTACTTCAGATGTTTACAGAAGCTTATAACGTATTTCTCTCAGTCTCAAAGGTACTACAAAGGTGGTAAAAGGTGCTACCAGGTGAATGCTACTATTCCAGACTATAATGGCTATGTCTCTAAATTCTGTCCTCTCTATCTGGCAGGTGGAACCTGTGAGTCTCACTTTGGGCCAGAGCAGACCGGCAGGAAAAAACAGTTCAATCTTGCCAAAAGCAAGCTGAAACCCCACTGCCTGCACAGCCCATTCCCAGGGTGGGCCAAACATATAGGGCCTGAACTCATGGCATGGCATCAAGCCATCCTGCTGGCTAATTTTTTGTTGTTGTTGTGTCCCCACAATACATGTGCACCTTTGCACAAATACACCACTGGTGGCCAAGTACCTCCTACCCTCCTACATCCTCCCACATGCCATCACATTGCATGACTGTCCTTTGATTGGCCATATATTCCCATGTGTGATCCTCCACTGTTTTGGGGCATTGGTGATGCATTGGCAAAGCACAAGAATTTATCCCCCCTACATGCCCCCTTCATCCCCCTGCACCCCATGTCCCCCTGGTGGACTGTCTGGTTTCTGTATGGTGTGATTACATCCATTGGTGTTGTTGCACTTTCATTTCTTTGCTTTGCTGCAGCATCACATTCACATAGGGGTGTTTATATGCAGCAGAGAAGATGCTCATTTTCAACTTGAGCCTATCCCAATTTCTTTTTCCTCTGGTTTTTAGCCATGGAGTGTGATTTCAGCCCAGTTTCCAGCTACTTTGGGGATATGCATCAGGTAAATGCCCCACCATCAAAGCAGATGGAAACTGCTTTATTTTGCCTGTATGTTTCACTCCTTTCTTTCATGTCAGTCTCAGGTTCTTTCCAAAAGATTTGTGAAAGGATATTGGAAAATATTTTCAAAAAATATTCACTTAACCCCACTTGAGGGCATACATGAACTTCCTGAAATTTTATAAAGAATCGTTGACTATAAGTAATTTTGGAAAGACTGGGTGGTTGAAACAAACCATACTACAAAATATTGTCCCCATTTTTCTTCACATGACACAACTCTATGTTGAAGTTAAAAGCCAATTTTTTTTTTGTTTGACTGTGAACTGTTAAGACATTAATTTGCACTAACTTGCTATGATAAAGAAATATGTTTATGTTTGTGAATCCAGCAGTTATGAACTGACTGGTTTCACATCTCTGGAATTAACAGATAGATTGGAATACAACACCAATAAGAGTTTATACTTTCCTGAATTTGCAATATGCTTTTCATCTCAAAAGACATATCAAAATGAACATTTTAGGATAAAAATATTATCAGAAATTATATTATTATTTATATATATATATATAATGCAAATACATTAAATTGTTTATTTAAACTTCTGTTTGCATATGCATTTTTTCATGGATTTATCTTAAACACACTCACTCACACACAGGTCAGTTAATGCAGTTCCAGGGCAAAATGCATGTATGTACTCTGTGAAACTGACCCAGACTAGAAATCAGTCTCAGCTCATCCTGCAGCTGCTAATATGGTCTCTTCTCTGCATGCAAATATTTGAAGTGAGATTTAAGATTTAAGTGGCCTTTGGTTTGATAAAACCACACTAAAGTCATAGAGAAAAATCAATGGGTTGATAAAGCATATCACTTGATTGCTAGACATAACTTGACTGGCTTAATAAACCAAGTCAGATTTGAACTGAACCTATATGGATTTTAACTGCAGTCCAGAATAAACAGTATGTAAAAGCCATTTGCACTTGAAAAAATAGAGAGAATATCAAGACTGTGATTTTATATGCTGCCTTTGATATGTATCTGAGTCAGGCTGGCCACTTACTTGGGAGTAAATTCCACTGGGCATTGCCCAATTTACTTTTCAATATGTTCCATACTGAAAACTCATTCAACAGTAGATTTTATCTCTGGAGTGTATGAGGGTTAAAATTAGATATAGCCACTATCTATGCATATGATATTATGGCAGAAAATAGCAAAGGCTTACAAAGAGTATTAATGAAAGTCAAGGAAGAAAGTGCAAAATCCGGGTTAGAGATGAACAGCAAGAAAACAAGAATAAAGAGCTGATTTGCATAACTTTTAAACTGGGTAATGAAGAAAACAAAATAGTTCAAGATTTTTGTATACACTGTGTAGTGTGAATGAACTAGATAAGATCCTCAAGTGTAAACATTAAATACCACAGTAAGAACCATCCATGTCACAGCACGTCCAATTTCTATGTATGGTTGTGAAAGATGAACATTTGGGAAAAATCAGACAAGAAGAGAATTACCTGATTTAAAATGTGGTGTTAGAGGAATGTTTTGTGGATACTGTTTACTGGCAAAACACTAATAAATGGTCTGAGAGTAAATGTAGCCTGCATTCTCACTAGAAGCAAAAATGGTCAAATTGAAGCTATCATATTTTAGGCATGTCATGAATAAAACAACTCATTAGAAAAGTGGTACTGCTCTATAAAGTTGAAGCCAATAGGAAAAGTTGAAGATTGTTTTACAAGTACACTGACTCAATCAAGGAACCCATGATGCTGAGTTTGCAAGACCTGAGCAGGACTGTTGATAATTAGGACATCCACTATCAAATCTTCTGCAATTACGCAATTGTGCCATCAGTCGGAAAACATTTGTTTGCCCCTGCCTTTGTTTCTTCTCTCCTGTGCCTCTCTTTTCTTGTCTTGGCCCTTCTTTTGTCTCCCCCCTGCTCCCCTGCTTTATGTAGGATTTGCTAAATGGATGTTTCCACCCATCTATCTATCTATCTATCTATCTATCTATCTATCTATCTATCTTTTAAAAATAGTGTCATGAGGAGAAGCAAGCACTGCTCCCTTACCCAGTGACTGCTGGTGTTGTTTGTAAAATACTCCTCACCCTGTTGGAGTGGACAACTCTGCTGTCTATTGGGGAATGGGAGAGAATCATAGAATCATAGAATCATAGAGTTGGAAGAGACCGCAAGGGCCTTCCAGTCCAACCCCCTGCCATGCAGGAAATCCAAATCAAAGCATCCCCAACAGATGGCCATCCAGCCTCTGTTTAAAGACCTCCAAGGAAGGAGACTCCACTACACTCCGAGGGAGTGTGTTCCACCGTCGAACAGCCCTTACTCTCAGAAAGTTCTTCCTAATGTTGAGGTGGAATCTCTTTTCCTGTAGCTTGCATCCATTGTTCTGGGTCCTGTTCTCTGGAGCAGCAGAAAACAAGCTTGCTCCCTCCTCAATATGACATCCTTTCACATATTTAAACAGGGCTATCATATCACCTCTTAACCTTCTCTTCTCCAGGCTAAACATCCCTAGCTCTCTGAGTCGCTCCTCATAGGGCAAGATTTCCAGACCTTTCACCATTTTAGTCGCCCTCCTTTGGACATGCTCCAGTTTCTCAATGTCCTTTTTGAATTGTGGTGCCCAGAACTGGACACAATATTCCAGGTGGAGCCTGACCAGAGCAGAATACAATGGCACAATTACTTCTCTTGATCTAGACACTATACTTTTATTGATGCAGCCTAAAATTTCATTGGCCTTTTTAGCTGCCGCATCGCACAGTTGACTCATGTTCAACTTATCGTCTACTTGGACTCCTAGATCTCTTTCACATGTACTTTCATTCAGCAATGTGTCTCCCATCCTATATCTGTGCATTTCATTTTTCCGCCCTAAGTGCAGTACCTTACATTTCTCTGTGTTGAATTTCATTTTGTTAGCTTTGGCCCAGCTTTCTAGTCTATTCAGATCATTTTGAATGTTGATCCTGTCCTCTGGAGTATTAGCTATTCCTCCTAATTTGGTGTCATCTGCAAATTTGATAAGTATGCTCCCAATTCTGTCATCCAGGTCATTGATAAAGATGTTGAATAGCACTGGGCCCAGGACAGAGCCCTGTGGGACCCCACTGGACACTTCTCTCCAGGCTGAAAAAGAGCCATTGCTGAGCACCCTTTGGGTTTGGCCAGTCAACCAATTACAGATCCATTTAACAGTTACTTTGTCAAGCCCACATTTTACAAGCTTGTTTGCAAGAATGTAATGGGAAACCTTCTCAAAGGCCTTACTGAAATCAAGATATACTATATCCACAGCATTCCCTTCATCTACCAAGCTGGTAATTTTATCAAAGAAAGAGATCAGATTTGTCTGGCATGACTTGTTTCTCTGAAACCCGTGTTGACTTTTTGTGATTATGGCATTGCCTTCTAGATGTTCACAGACTCTCTGTTTAATGATCTGCTCCAGAATCTTTCCTAGTACTGATGTCAGACTAACTGGACGATAATTGTTGGGATCCTCTTTTTTCCTCTTTTTGAAGATGGGGACAACGTTTGCCCTCCTCCAGTCTGCTGGGATTTCTCCTGTTTTCCAGTTTTCAAATATGATTGCCAATGGCTCCAATATTACATTTGCCAGTTCCTTTACTACCCTTGGATGTAGTTCATCTGGTCCCGGAGACTTAAATTCATTTAGATTAATAAGGTGTTCCTCTACTATCTCTTTACTTATTCTGTGCTGAAATTCCCCTATTCTGTCCTCTGCTCCATTATCCTCAGGTTGAGCACCCTTTTCTTTTTTTGAGAAGACTGAGGCAAAGAAGGTGTTGAGTAATTCTGCCTTTTCTCTGTCTTCTGTTAGCATTTTGCCATCTTCTCTACGCAGTGGCCCTACCGTTTCCTTCTTCTTCCTTTTGCTGCGGACATATCCAAAAAAGCCCTTTTTATTGTTTTTAACCTCTCTAGCAAGTCTGAGTTCATTCTGTGCTTTAGCTTTTCTGACTTTACCCCTGCACATACCTGCTATTTCTTTGAATTCCTTTTTCATGATTTCCCCCTTTTTCCATTTCTTATACATGTTCCATTTCAAACTTAGCTCGGTTGAAAGTTCCTTAGTCATCCATCCTGGTTTCTTGAGACACCTCCCGTTTTTCTTTCTCACTGGAACTGTTTGAAATTGTGCCTTCAGTATCTGTCTTTTGAGAAACTCCCATCCAGCCTGAACTCCCTTCCCTTTTAGTATTTCTGACCATGGGATCACCCTCAATACTTCTCTAAGTTTACTGAAATCCGCTCTCCTAAAGTCTAGAATGCATGTTTGACTATGCCTGGCTTCTCCTTTCCATTGTATAACAAACTCCAGGAGAACATGGTCACTTCCACCTAATGATCCCACCACTTGCACCCCACTAACCAAGTCATCCTTGTTGGTTAGGATCAGATCCAAAATAGCTGACCCTCTTGTTGCCTCTTCCACCTTTTGGACCATGAAATAGTCTTCCAGGCAAGTGAGGAATTTGCTAGACCTTGTGGATTTGGCTGAGTTTGACTTCCAGCAAATATCAGGGTAGTTGAAGTCGCCCATCACTACTACATCTCTCTTTTCTGACTGTGTGGTCATCTGTTCTAGAAAGATATCATCCAATTCCTCAGTCTGACTTGGGGGTCTGTAGTAGACTCCCACCGTAACATCCTTGTTGTTTCCCTCCCCTTTGATTCTTATCCAGATGCTCTCCACCTGGCTTCCATGATTGATGTCCTGGATCTCTTCACTGGTGTAAATATCTCTGACATATAGTGCTATTCCTCCTCCTTTCCTGTTTGGCCTATTTCTCTTAAAAAGGTTATACCCCTCTATTTCCACATTCCAATCATGAGACTCATCCCACCAGGTTTCAGTGATGCCTATTATATCATATTTGCTTTGCTGTACTAGGAGTTCAAGTTCATCCTGCTTATTTCCCATGCTCTGTGCATTAGTGTAGAGACATCGCAGACCACGGGTCCCATTTACTTGTTGCTTGTGCAAATTTATTTGCCTCCCACTGTTGTGTCCTTGCACTTTTTTTCTTGTTACCTCTATGTCTGTTTGACTATTTTCTCCAGCCCTTTCGCCTTCCTTAATATTGTCTCCCTTCCCCACGGAACTCAGTTTAAAGCCCTCCTGATCAAGTTCTTGAGACTGTTGGCAAAGACATTTCTTCTAACTGGCGTGAGATGCAACCCGTCCGTTGCAAGAAGTCCCTCCTCATGAAACCACAGCCCATGATCAAAGAATCCAAACTGTTCTTGGCGGCACCATCTGCGGAGCCAGTTGTTCACATCCGCTATTTTCTTCTCCCTTCCTGGACCGTGCCCTTCGACTGGCAGAAGAGGTTGGAGTAATCAGCCCAAAGGGAGGTGTGTGTGGAATAAGGGAGCATATTTTCAGTGGGGAGGACTGAAATCAGATCTAACATTACTAAACTTCCTGCTACCTTCCCCAAGACTCTTTCTTAGGGCTTTCTCACACCAGCCTGTTGTCTCAAGGTTAAAAGGGGAGAGAGAGGGAGAAGAGAAAAATCCCTCCCACTCATGCTACATCACTGCCAGTATTGGAACTGCAACTCAAGAAGCAGGTGGAAAAGCACCAGTGTTGGGAGCCATTGACAGTTTTCCCCGTTCAATGAAAAGGTGGGCTCCACCAGTAATTTAAATGCAAAGCAAGAACAGGAGAAACATGGTGTGATTTAATAAGTACCAACCAAAGAATCTATTATCTTGCTGTAACTGCAGTTTACCAGCTCTTGTTATAAGCATCTGCATAGTTACAGCACTATGGCGCATTACAGACCGCCCCTTTGGGGCGGCCTGTAGGCCACCTTTCCCTGGTGTATCGGGGCCTCAGCTACCAGACCGGCAGCCTCCGAGGCCCCAATCCGCTGCTTAGCAGGCTGCAGGGAAGCGGCAGCGAGGAGGAGGAGAAAGGGGCCACTTGGCCCCTTTCTCCCTTGCGTTGCTGGGCGCAGCCATCTGAAGGCTGCGCCCAGCGACGCAAACCAGGAAGGAGCTCTGAAACGGAGCTCCTTCCTGCTCCATGCAAAGGGCGCATTAAGCGCCCTCGCGCGGAGCAATGGCGTCATGTCCCCACTGCCTTGTTTGGAGGCAGCACGTTCATCACGCCATCATGGCGGTGGCCGTGTGGAACAGCTGCCACCATTTTGTACGCACGGAGCGCGTACTAGGGTTGGGGTGTGTGTGAAAGCACCGCCCCTTCCTAACCCTAGTATGCGCTCTTCGCGTACTTTCATAGCAGTCTGTAACCCGCCTAAGATTCCATTTTAGTTGCTGTGTCATTCCATGAAATCTTGGAATTTGAAGTTTAGGGAGGGGTATTTTAAATTTTTAGCCTGACAGTTCTAGTCCCTCATTAGACTACAAGCTCCAAGATTCCATAGGATGCAGTCAAGGTGGTTAAAGTGGAATCATAATGCTTTAAAGATGTAGTGTGAAAGAGCCTCAGACTTATGCTGTTAATATTCCATGATAGGTACATAACAATGAACAGTCTTCTGACCAAACTGCTTACAGATGGCTACCACTATCACCACCACCATCTTGATTGTAAAATACATCTGCATATTTGTTGCCTATAATAACCACTTCATAGACTACTCAAACTGAAAGTTATTTCTCTAAAAATGGACTCTCACTCAGGGGGAAAATGAATTATAAAACAGAATTTGTAAAGGTGGGGGAAGTAATTTACTTTGCTAGCAGTTTTCTATTTCTGTTGCTATTATTGCAATGACAACACTCAGGAAGTGTGTGCTCCCACAACATCTGCTTCCAATGGCTTTTAAAAAGCGGTTGCTCTGCTTTACATGCATGACTTTATAACTGGCATACATTTCAGTGAATAAAATTCAAATTTGGTAATGTTGGCAAATTTTCTTCTACTGCTTATAGCAAATTAATGGTATAACATGAAGGGAAAGTATTTCCAAAAACTATTCACTGTCCCCCAAAGGCTTCAGAAAAAGGGGCCTAACATATACCCTTTTAGAACAGGGTATGTATAGGGCAGATGCAGTGATGCAACTTAATTTACCTATTTTAAATGTTCACATAACACAACATAAAAAAAATACTAGTGTAAAGTGATCTTTAGGTGAAGTGATATGTAAACATAGGTAGAAAATGAGATAAATCTACCTCAGTGCAGGAAAGTCTAAGCCCTGGAGTTGAATCGGGTCTCACTGATTTGCAATCTGTTCTTGGAAGTTTTCCAGATTGCCATGCCTCCTTGCCTGTGAAATGCTTTGATTGTGTTTTTCACAGATTTTGTAAGGGTACTTCTTTCTAAGTGGTTGCAATGTATCTCTTAACGTTTAGCTGATGGCACTAAGAGCTTTAAACTTAAATGTGCCATTCTTTGTGGTCCCATCATTTTCTGTGAACATTACGGGATGGTAGACCCTGATAACTTTACAGGATTAGAACTTGGCCTTTGGGCTAAAAGAGGTTCCCTGCCCTCCATATACACATCCTTCATCTCCTGAGCAAAACTATGAAATTGTGTATAGTGAGGTTCACGTCATATCCCCTGGTTTTCTGGGGGATTGAATTTAATCAGTAATATTTTTATTCCCACTCCATATCATTAGAAAACAGGCTCTCATACTGTATGAAAAATTGTATCAAGAACTTCCCCCATGTTTTGTTTTGTAGTTTGAGGTAATTGGGTTTCCATTAATAAAACTCTGTTTGTAACTCTATGTGCTGTTAAGAGTTACCAACCTTCACACGTTGATGTTGATTAATTGCTAGTTTGCACGTTTGACTTCCTGTTTAATTGTTTTTCCATACCCACATTCTTCCTGCATTCCTTTAACTTGCAAGCATTTCTCTCCTTCCTCTCTCTCCTCCATTAAACCCACATGTTTGAGTGTGCACACATTTCATCAAGTAAAGCCAGCATGGATAATTAAATAAAATAAAACAAACATATCAGTAAATAAAAATGGTACATTTTTTTTCAAAGTCTAAGCTTACTTTCTTTTTTCTACGTGACTCTCTGAGATTGGCTATTATTTAGTTTCTGCCTTGCCAGTTTAATTACTTTCCTTGAGAGATCTTGCACATTTCCCAAAAAGTATTTTCTTGTGATGTGATCTAATGCCAATACAGAATGCATGTGAATATTTTTTGATCACATGGGATGGTGAAAGTGACCAAAGCTAGCCGCTGGGAGACCGTCCTTTTTGGATCGTCTCTCATGTGCCATAGTTCTTGATTTTCCCCTCCCAGATGGGTGTCAGGAAAAATCAATATATTTTTCTTCCTGCATTGTTGGGAGGAATGGGATTCCCCCACCACCACCCCTGGCCTGAGAGCTTTCTCTGGAAACTGTACAGATTTCGTTGAAAAGTGCTCAACTTTTTAAGCTGACTGGGCACTGTTTTCTATAACTTTCCCTCCCTTCTCACCTCCCCAGCCCCAAAGTTGCACAGAAATCATTATTTCTGTGAAAATAAGTTATTGCAATTCACTGCAATTTAACCAAGTGTCTTTTATACTAAAAACTTTGTTATGTGCTCTTTCCATGCCTGGCTTTTCATTTGTCGTTTTCTCCAGTCATCCAATCTCCAATATTCCTTTTGTGGGTAAGATTCTGGAATGTTTCAATCTGGCTTCACTATGGCACAGTGATAGTTTTGGTCACACTGGTGAATGACCTACACAGGGACCTGAACAGGAGAAGTATGACCCCATTGAGTCTGCTGGACCTTTTAGCAGTTTTCAGTACTATCAGCACTGGTATTCTTCTGAGTTGCCTCTTTGGGATGGGAACTGGGGACACTGTTCTGAAGTGGCTCTAGTCCTTCTTGGAGAGGCAAACTCAGAAGGTGGTGCTGAGGGATTCCTGTTTAACCCCAAAGATATTGGACTGCAAGGTCTCTCAAGGCTCAGTTTTGTCCTTCATGCTATTTAACATCTACATGAAGCCACTGGGAGAATTTACACAGAGTCTGGGAGCTGGATGTTACCAGTATACTGGTGACAACTCTATTTCTCCTTTCCATCCCATTCCAAGAAAACTGATTCTATATTAAATCAGTGTCTGTTGTTGATAATGGACTAGATTAGGACAAACAATTTGAAAATCAATCCAGAAGAGACAGAAAGGGAGTAGAGATTCAGTTTGTGCCGGATGAAGTTACATTCTCCCTGAAATCTCAGGCTCACAGTTTCACTGTGCTCTTGGACACAGATTTGAGCCTGGATGTTCATATTTCATCAGTGGCCAGGAGTGTATTTGCACAGTTAAAACCAGAGTGCCAGTTGTGTCCATTCCTTGAGATGTCAGATTTGGTTATGGTGACACATGCCTTGATTACATCCCACTTGGATTACTGTAGCACACTCCACATGGGAATGTCTTTGGAAACTATTTTGAAACATCAGTGGGTCCAAAATGCAGTATCCAGTATGCTGACTAGAGCAGGTTGTAGGGATCATATGACGTCCTTGATGAAACAGCTCCATTGACTGCCAATCCATTTCCAGGTAGAATCAAAAGTGCTGACTATGAATTTTAGAGCCTTGCACAGCTTGCATAAAGACTATTTGAAAAGACATTAGACCTTACCACACTGGGCTCCTGGGACGTGACGAGGCCGGGAAGAGAACACAACAAGTGGGGGACGCATTTTATTGCACACAGAAGTCCCTCACTCATTCTATTCCCTTCCGTTCTGTTCCCAATACGTCCCAGAGGACTGCAATTTTTGAGAACTGTTCTGAATAGTTCTCAAAAATTGCCCCCTCTGGAATGGATTGGGAACAAATGGGAACAAAATGAGTGAGGGACTTCTGTGTACAGTAAAATGCATCTCCTCTCATTCCCCACTCATTCCAGGGCCCTTGCGTTCTGTTCTCATCGCATTCTGTGGAGCCCCTGTGTGGTAAGGCCCCTTATCTCCCTATATGAGCCTGCCCAAACTCTTAGTTGTGGACTGAAGGCCTTTTTTTTTTTTGAGGGGGGGGGTGTCCCACCACTATCAAAGGCATGCCTAGTGAAGATACAGGAGAGAGATTTCTTGATGGCTGCTCTCCAACTGTGGAACTCCCTTCTTTGGGAGGTTCAGTTGGTCTCCTCCCTGCTGTCTTTCTACTAGCAAGTAAAGGCTGTTTTTTTTTAAAGGAGACATTTGGCTTTTACTATGGTGTGGCAGATAGATCTTTAAATGGGGGGTAGTGTTTCTGTTTTATATGTGTTTTCAAAACATTTTAGCTTGCATTTTTAGCTTGTGTTTTTTAAACAGAAATCTAGGTTAATTGAGTTTTAACATTTGCACTAAGAGTTGTTTAGCTATACAGTGTTTGTGTTTTTAAAATATTTGCACTGCCTTGGATCCTGTGGTGACAGAAAGGCAGGACATAAATAAAATTTAATGCATATATACATAATCCAGACTCTCTAACTCCCAAATTTATATGAACCTAAGATTCTGATCACCATAATTATTCTGCTGTTATTCCTGTTGCTATTTTTCAGATTTTCAGAACTGTGCTTTTTGGACTACAGCTCCCAGCAACCAATGGCCATGCTTGTTGAAGGATAATGGGAGTTATAAACCAAAAAAAGGAACTTTCCCAAGTACTGTAATACTACAGGTTTTTTTTTATTGTTCTTACACTTTATTGTAACAACTACAGCTGTGGTAGCTACTGAGGGAGAGTAGTATTTGGATGTCATTTAATATTTATCTGAGGAGATCTAGAGAACGTCATAGACAAGTGACCCCTTTCCAGAATTCTTATCATGCAAGACAGGAAAGTGAAACAAAGGGAAGTTACAAAGCCAACCACACATAGTGAGGTTAGGGAGACCAGGAGTAGATAAATAGCAAACAGAGCAGGACAGGTTAGGCTATGTTTATCTACAAAAAGCACTCTAGGTTTTGATGGAGTGTTTCAAGGAGGAGACAGAAGTGTTTTAATAGAAAGATGAAGGAAATGGAACCACCTTGCAAAAGTAAAAGAAGAGAAAGACCCCAGTGGCATTTGGAGAGGAGAGGAGTTCAGAGAACAGAAGTGGAATAAAAACAGTTGTACTGTATAATAATAAGGGGTGGAGTAGTGAAGAAGCTTTCTGAATCTCAGGGGATGTGAATGTATTGGAAGGTGTCTCAGTAAATTTAGGGGGCTCCAATAAAGTGGGTGAGAGAGAAAGAAGAAAACAATGGAAGAGAGAGAGAGAGGATTGGTTACGGGTTGGTATGTTTGCCACATGATATTTGTCCTGACTGCACCCCACCCAAGGATTTGTGGAGGGACCCCAACTTGAGTAAACATGACTGATGTTTTGACAGTATATGACCTTTATTATTGTTACATAATATTTTTAAATATAAAATTTCACAGTGAGAAAGATATAAAGGATCCTGGGGACACTAATTTGGTACGTCAAATTCTCATACAGTACTTTGTACATGTGCTAGGAGTCCCACACCATGGTTTGCCAGGCCGCGCAGATGATTGCCAACTGGAATCTCTTTAATTTCACAAGGTCAAGTTTTTGGTTTGGTTTTATACAATGACAGTGGTGAGTGGAGGGTTCCAGGCGAATTAACTCTTGGTTTTACAGCAACTTTACTAGAGCTATCCAGGTGCTATCTCTATTTCAAAAATGGCCCAGCACCCTAGATTTTTCTTTCAAAGTTCAAACTAAATGCAGAACAGATTCACATCTCACTAGCATTGGAGCCACCTGCTAGCAATAATAATGTGCATATTTTATGAATGTAAACCAGAGAATCCTTCACTTCAAGACGCTTAGACATAAACATGAGTATCTCAATCCTGGTATCATCTGGCCTCACAGCCTTCTCTTTGGTATATTTCTTCTCTCAAATTGTTTTTTCTCAAATTCTTAGTTACCATACAAGCTGTAATCCATACATATTAACATACGCTGCATATTAATGGAAAGAGGAGACAGGAAGTAAGCAATTGTTTTTCTCCGAATCGGACGTGTTTCTCAGAACTAAGACATGAGTGGATAAAGAAAGTTCATTCCATTAACATGTGTGAAAAATACAAGACTTAGAACAGAGAATGTGTAGCGAGGGAAGTTCAACATCGACTAAATTGAATAAAATTTCACACTCAGTGGGATTTCCAGCAACCGTAATATTTTCCAGAGTAGCCTAGACCATGCCACTTTCTACTCCTCAGCTTTCTATGCTAACTTTGGGCTGAGGCCAGCCCTGCATTGTTTGTTTATTTGTCCATATTTTAAAAATTTGTCTGAATATCTTTCACTGGAAGGACACATGAAACTGGCTTTCTAGAAAACATGGTCACAATTTTTCGTTCAACAAAGAGTCATTTGAGGCATAATAATTAAATCCAGGTTCTTTGAAACAATGCCAAAACTGCATTGATTTCTTCAGTCACAGTAGCTGTTCTCAAGCCACAAAGTCTGACAAGACAGAAATGACATTCTACATCTCATTCACCTCAAAGGCAAAGGGAAATGAAAGAAATAATTAGAAAAAGGCTATGTGGGAAAGAAAGGAAAATATCCCACTGTTCCGGGAAGATTTCTTTATTTTCTTTAGCCTATGTATTATGGTTCTAGTTAGAGCACCTTATTATGTATGGCTCTATTTAAAACTTTTATCAAGCCCTTCAGTTGAAAACAACTAAAATTAAATTTAATCTATTACTTTTTTTAAAAAAACACTTATCTTCTGCCTTACTTCCCTCAGTTTTAATTTCAAATATCTCATTTCCTTATGATTACCATTGTGCCTTCTACATCATGTTTTTACTTGTTAGTATACAAATGAACCTCTATAGGGACCGCCTTTACAATGTGTCCATGTGTCTAATTTATGACCAGACACATCTAAACTTAAGCCTGTGTTGAAGATAAGGTTCATCTGAATAGATCCTTTTAATGGATAAAACCCAGAGTAGATTTAATTCCTTATTTCCATTGGACCACCAGCCTCTTTTCTCAGTTGAAAAGAATGTGTTGGGATGGTGGACTAGCGTGCTCATCTTTCCTTGCATATAGGGACTACATTCTTTTTACCAGTTGAAGGTGCGTTTAAGGTAAGGGCTAATGTGACTGGCACAATCTAACATTTGCAGCTCTTTAAATTTTATAGCACCCCTTGAAACTGATGCTGAATCCGCACGCAGAAATAACCACATCAACACCACTTAACTTCCTGGTTCATACTAGGATTTGTTAAATGTAGTTTTTGTGAGACCTTAGCCATCTCTGTCAGAAAGCTCGGTGCCTCATCAAACACAGTTCCAGAATCCAATCCATGGTAGGTAAAGTGGTTCAACCTGGATGATTCTATTGTGAGGCCTGAATCATTGGCAAATCGCACCTCACCTTTCTGCAACACTATGGAGTCCAAAGCAGGGGGGGCAGCTATTTGAGCAACGATAGTGCCTGAAAGTTTTTAGGGGAAAATGTGATAACTTGAACTGTCTTGAGTTGTTGGGAACATCACCAGCATTTGATCACTGTCTTTATCATCACCACTACCACTACTGCTCATCTTTCATCACTCTTACCCTTTAATAAGGAAATAAAGACCAGTCAGTTCCTTATGTTCCATAAAATCAATTAAAAACGAACTTGAGTCATGGGACACAGAATCATAGATTTTATCACACAGACAGATCCTGTGCAGAACCTTGATTTAAAGTGAAAAAAACCCACAACAGCAGTTGTTTTCACACAACATGGGTTTAAATTGAACAGAAATTAGAAATAACCTGCAAAAGTAGGTAGTTTTTCAGAAAACATTTGTATCAATGAGAAACAACACACATAATCCAAATGCAGATCAACAAAACCGTTCCTTTTTACTTTTGAGAATTCCCAAAAGTAAAAAGGAGTGTGCTTTGTGTCTTTGCATTCGGCTTTATGTTGCCTCATTTCTTATTGGTGCCATCTGAAGAACAACCTAAACAGCGTGTTTTGTGGATTTTAAAATCCCATTTCTGCACAGGTTTTAACCAATTTGCCTCTGTTGATAAAGTCCATAGATCATGGGATGAAAGAGTGACAAGAGCCACCAGTCTAATCCCTAGCTTTGACCGTGCCCGAATAAATAAAGATTACTACTGTAACCCTGTATCTCTACTCAGTAGTAAGTCCCATGATGCATGATTTTCGCAGGAAATTGTTATGGAAGTCAGCTTTGAATTATATTTTTATTGGTGCATTTTATTGTTGTGTAACGCAGAAATTCCAGTTGAGTCAAAGGCCTTATCTCAATCTCAGACATAGGTGGAAGAAAATACTGATTGTCTCATTACCAGTTGAAATTTCTAACTGTTTCAGCCCTGGTGGCGCAGTAGTTAAATGCCTGCATGCAGCCATCACTCAAAACCACAAGGTTGCGAGTTCAAGACCAGCAAAAGGGCCCAAGCTCGACTCAGGCCTGCATCCTTCCAAGGTCGCTAAAATGAGTACCCAGACTGTTGGGGGCAAATTAGCTTACTTGCTAATTAGCTTACTTGCTGTTCACCGCTATGATCTTTGGATAGCGATATAAATAAAACACATTATTATTATTGATTATTATTATTATTATTTATTATTATTATTTATAGCATCCAAGAAGAGCTCAGTTCAACCAGAAGCTCCCTTTGTTTTCCCCCCAGTAAATTTAGCTGCTATTCAAAAGTGCCAGTTTACCCCCATCCAGCCTCTGAAATGGATACCAAACTACTCTGCAGGAGCAATGATGATTATACAGCTCTGAGCTACTTCAAGTTTGTCGTTGGATAAAATTGTCAGACATAGGTGACTTTCCCAATGAGAGGAGAATCTGTACATACCAGGTTAAAAAGCAAAAGAAGCATAACATTTTCTCCCCAGAACAGTTGTTCAAAGTCAACAAAAAGAGGTCTGAGAATATATACACAATGGTTCTTAATTTTTCTTTTCCAGGGACCATTTTAAATACCTTCCGTTCTACATCCCCCCTGGCCTGACTAATAAAATAATAAAATAATAATACAGTACCTGAACACTGAACTATTAACAATTACACCATCCATTAAACCTTCCCTCAAGGTGCTGGAGGGGGTGCTAAGACTTTTCTCCTGCTTCTTCCTACCAGTTAGCAGCTGGAGCATTGAATGGCAATGTAATGCCCAACTACCAGCCAGGCCAGCCAGCCACCAGCCTATGAGGTGGTGGACTGAGCACTTCACGCCTTGCCTCCAGGAGTCGCAGACACAGGGTAGAACCACTGTTATTCATGATGTTTGCATGAGACAGAAACTGCGATGCTTCACATAGCATTTATATATAATTTTAAGGATACAATAAGAGGGTTGAATAAGGCTGTGCAACAACCCTTATGTTAAGTGGAGGGCAAATCATTTAAATGTATGCCAATTGACTTTTGTGAGGAGAGAGCCTTGTTGACTTGAACTGTACAGGATTTTTTCTCTTTTAACTTTTTTTAAATAATGTATCTTTATAATTTTTCTAATATTAAACACATTGAATAATAAAGGAATTTTTTCTAATTTTTTAATGAGTGATTCAGAGCCTGCAGAGGTTTGGAGAATATATCTTGAAAGGAACAGACATTTTTATAAAAAGAAAATACCCAAAAGTAAGCCAAGAAGGCCATTCATTCAGGGATATATGAGGAGACTCTGTGGTTGTGAAGCAAAGTTTTGGAATAATCTCTGAGAACTACACACACTCCAGAGACTGAAATAGAATCATGGTAGCATGGTATTGACCATTATCCTTCTGGAACCTAAGGAGTTAGTATAGGGGCACTCTCTCCATGTTCCGTTCCTACCTCTCGGGGAGATTCCAGATGGTGCAGCTGGGGATGTTTGCTCTGATCAGAGGCGCTTACATCTGGTGTCCCTCAAGGAGCTATTCTGTCCCCATCTTTTCAACATTTACATGAAACCACTGGGGAGGATCATCCAGGTCACGGGGCGCGTGTTTATCAGACGTGATGACACCCAAATATTACTCTCTCTGACTGGATGCGTGACTAGGCATGGCATCTCTCCTCTAAATGCCTGCTTGGTATGGGCTGGATAGGAAAAACAAACTCAGCCTGACAATCCAGAGAAACGAAGTACGGTGATAGTTCATCTGCCGGGTAGTGGAATTTGTCCACTGTCTGGAATGGGTCACACTGCCCCGAAGGACTCAGTTTGCAGTTTGGGGGTGCTCGGACTCGTCGCTCCAATTGACATCTCAACGGATGCAACGGTCAGAAGCACTTGTTATCAGCTTCGGCTGATAGCGCCAGCTGCTGACCTACCTGGATCGAAGGACCTTGAAACGTAGTACACGCTCTTGTAACCTCTCGATTGGATTTCTGTAATACGCTCTCATGGGGCAACCCTTGTACCAAACCCGGAACTGCAGATAGTGCAAACATGGCAGCGAATTGGTCGCTGGTGGTTCCAGTCAGACCATATAACACTATTTGAAAGATCTCCCATTGGCGCCTATTTGCTTCCGGCACCAATACAGGTGTTGGTATACCTATAAAGCCCAAATGACTTGGGCCCAGGGTACTTGGAGGACCACCTCTCCCCATATAATCCGCCCCGCACCTCAGGTCTGCAGGAAAAACTTGCTGGAGGTCCCACAGCGTTTGGAGACCTGCGCACGGGCCTTTCATCTCGCCCCGAAAATGGAATAAATCTCCCTGATGAGCCCGCTCCACCACATCTTTGGACTTGTTTAAGAAGAATCTCAAGACCTTCTTCTTTTCCCAAGCTTTCCCCCCCTGAGATGTGACTTGGTTTCCCCCCCTATTGGTAACGACTCTGGCATGTTTTTCTGGATTCCCCTACTCAGCTACTCGAGTATTAGTTTTATAGCCTTTTTTATATCTGTTTTATCTGTTTATTGATTATTGTAATTTTTCTGGATTTGTACGCCACTTTGATCTGAATTGGAAAAGCGGGTAAAATAAACTATTATATTATTATTATTATTATATTATTATATTACAGCAGGAGTGGTGGAAAAGTCATAAAAGAAAGCTTATAGCCACCAATGAAAAACAAATTTCCAGCTCTACATCTCTAGCCACATACTGTATTCTGAAAGCACATGAGGGCTCAAAGTGGAGATGAAACAGGGGTGCAGATACTGGAACTGTACCAGTGTCTCCATGCCTGGCCATCTTTAGACTCTCCCTTATCCACCTTTGTTGTAATGCTGGCTCCAGTTAGTGATATTCACAGGTTTAAGACAAATTTACACATCCATCTCATTTTTATGTGAGTGCAAAGGGAACCAGGACGACACTTTGCAGGATTATTGGCACTAGAGGTGCAGATGAGAGTAGAGTTCTCTTCGGCTTGGAAGGTTACTTTGAAACTAACATATCAAAATATCCTAGCCCTTGTAGACTGTATTTTCCAGGTTCCCTGGCTGTGCAGGCACCTATTACATCAGCTACAATTCATAGCTTCAAAGTTGATGGTCTGGAGTTTCTATGGTGGGCAGGGATGCAATTCTTCATAATCATTATTCTCAAAAGCAGCAAGGGAATTTCAGCAATTTCTTAGTGCTG
>NW_024802935.1:6480019-6495275 GCF_019175285.1 Sceloporus undulatus | reverse complement strand
TACTTTTTAATTGCATATCCTGGGTTATATAATAAGTTAGAAATTTGTATAACTTTTTTTAATCGAGTTATACCAGAAGCCATGTTCTCCTTAGTAGAAATGAGATTCCTTTGGGGGAGGGATATCTTTCTCATCTTTGAAATGAAAATGTCTTTGAGAATTGGTACCCTACAGGTAAGATTTAATTCTCCCTACCATAACTTTTAATCTACTTTGTACAAAAGTCATAGAATACAAAGCATACCTTTGGGCTAAAGAAAATTGTTATTCCCAACTGGAGTAAACTGAATCAATGGGAACTCAGCAAGCCGACACTTATGTAAATTCCTTTGACTCAAATGGCCTACTCTAGTTGATCCTGACAGTTGGATTTAGTCGTTTATATTAAGCTAAATGGAAATCCCTCCTTGGAGAATTATATTACAAAAAATATTCTTTACTTCCCTGTATAAAAAATTACAACTATTAAATTATTTTCATAAGCTAGGTACAGGTTCTCTCAGTACATGACTATTATTATTTAATTGTATGCCACATGATTGTACTCCTATGACTCACAGCATTCTAAATATGCTCTACATTTCTGAAAGTGTAGAGCAAGAATATTTACAATACAATGGGAAGTAATTACAGTCTGAAGGTTTTGGAATGTAACTGAAGTCTATCTCCTGGGATAGTTCTCCATAATTAAGGATGCCATAAATAATCATGATTAATTATGTTTCTGGATAGTCATCTGCCTCTGATGAATTATTGTTAGTCTTGATAATGCTAAAGAAAACAAAGTATATTAAAGCCAGAAGATTTCTAAAAGCTCATGTGGAACAGCAGAGAAATCCTATATGCAAATTATGCTGGAGGTCAATTGTCAGAAGACACATGCTGGCAAAACTGTCTGACTTCTACATGTCTTCTGTCTAGGAAGGGAAGGAGATACAGCATGAATTAAAATGGCAGGCGTGTCCAGAATACCACTGGAAACACCAACAGGGGAAGACAACTGGGGAGTTGTGCCATGGACAGTTAAAGATCTGGAAAAGATTTGGAAAATTTCTAAGTCTTGACAGAAGAGGTTGACTATAATTCTCAATGACATTTCTCATTCCAGTGAGAGAGAATAAGAAGAGGAACACTGCTTTTTGTCAAGATTTTATGAAAGTTGTCTTTGTGCATAACTATTTTCTTTTCACTTTTTGAGGTAAAGAACACATGCATAGCAAGTACAGCTGGAATCATTTTACACCAGACAGGTATACAGCTTTGATTCCCTGTAACTGATTCCTTGTATTTGCAGTTTAGAATCAGGGGTTTAGATTCTTAGATCTCACCAGGGGGTTTTGCACAAAAATCATGTTTTTGATTGTTTGTTTCTCTTGAAAACCCTCTCCACACACTTTCTAAATAGCCACTTTTGTGCAAAATGGCTGCTATTTTGTCAAAATCTATACACCGTGGATTGAAAAAAACAAACCCTGATCATGTGGCTGTCTGAAATCAAGAGTTATGCACAAAATCATTTTATGAAATACAGATTTATCATGCAAATAACACTTTACAGTCACCCAATTTTTTTTGCAAAATTAGTTTTTTTTAAAAAAAAAAAACCAAGATTTTTGCACATAAAAACTGTGTTAGTTTCTGGAATGCAGGATTGTTTTGAAGGGCTGTTTTTTAAAGCAGAAATTCTGTTCTGCTCTCTCTCTCTCTCTCTCTCTCTCTCTCTATATATATATATATATATATATTCATGCAAAAAAAAACCACACTACTTTTTCCAGAAAATTAGTGTTCTGTACAAAGATCAAGATATAACACAAAACACTTGTTTTACACAATAATTTTAGAAAGTTGTTGTTGTTGTTGTTTGTTTGTTTGTTTTGGCATGAAAAATTTATTTGTTGAAAACCAAACAGTTTCCAGATAGTCAGGTGCTTTTTGTATTGGATTTATGTATTTATTTATTCATTTATTTCATTTCATTTCATTTCTATGCTACCTTTCTTCTAGCCCCAACAATTTTGCACTCAAAATATCCCCAGCCAGATTTCCTGAATATGAACAAACACATTTTTTCAGGTTAGAAGAAAAAAGTGGTAAAGAATCTTTCCATCCCTCCAGGGAGATAACATGCCTCAACATATTGTAACACAGGAGATTATCACACGGGCTTTATCCTATTGTTTTTTTCCAATGGGATAAATATGTGTTAACTTCAAAGATGGGTTTTAATGCATTATCCCATCTGTAACCCATCTACAGTCTATCTGCATCATGGGCATATCCTCTAGCTTTTCAAGGACAGGATTTTATACTGCTTATAAAGTTCCTAAAAGAAGTGCTCACCTTCCCTGCATAGCCAGGGATCTTTAAACAGCTCCCCAATGGAGTCCCCATGTGCTCTCTCCTGTGTGTGTGTGTTATCCCTCAGTCTTCCATCACACTCTTGCAGCCAGAGCTAACAAACAGCTGCTGAGGCAAGGGAGAGGGAATGAGAGAGAGAATTTGCCTCCCTGTTTCAGTCCCCACAGGCTCTCCTCTGTGTATGTGTCTTATCCCTCAGCCTTCTTTCATAGCCAGAGCTAATAAACATCTGGTAAGGTGAGGGAGAGAGGGAGTATGCCGAGGTTTGTACCCCATATCCCACACCATAAGCCTTGGAAATCCTGGAGGTAAAGGGAAGAAAAAGAGAGGTATGTATCCCATTTTGCAAGCCATGAGCCTTGGAAAACCTGGGGGGTGAAGGGAAGAGAGAGATAGGTTTGTACCCTGTTTTGCAAGCCATAAGCTTTGGAAATCCAGGTGGTAAAGGAAGGGGAAAAGAAAGGCAGAGAGTGTGTGAGAGAGAGAGTGTGGAGGTTTGTTTCCCCATTTTCCATGTCAAGACTGAAACCCTTGAGAGAAGTCCAGAGAGGGAGAAGGAGGGAGGGAAGTGCTGCTTTCCCTTTAGATCTTTTGTAACATGCCCCATGTTTGGCCCTTGATTTATCCATGGGTCATATAAAAATCTATGATTTTGGCCCCCAAAACTTCTCTCAACTTATGCATGAGGCCAACTTATACATATAAATAATAAATAAACAAAACTTTTATTTATATCCTGCTTTTTGTTAAAACAATCAAAGCAGCTTACAATATGATTCTATGATTCTATCCATATATACAAAGTATCCCCCCTTAAAAAGATTAAACAATATAAGATTTAAAATTATAGAACTATTAAAAGCCAATTACAGTAGCAGAGTCATGTACATGAGTATATATGGTACCTTTAATCGTGTGGATCTTGAGAACAGGATTGTACTTATAGGAAATGAAGTTAAAAGAAGAAAGTAGCAAAATAAAAAATGTTAATTAAGACCCATAGAGAACATATCTTTAAGACATATTGAATTGGCATTGTTAAAATTCTGTGGTATCAATTGGCCCCTGAACTGTGCAGAAAAACTGCTGTGGGAGAAGAGGCCTCTTTGTTGGTCTTCATGAATAGAGGATAGTTGGGAGTGACAGCTTGGCTTGATTGGCCAACTGTGTCAAGTCATAGGGGGAATTGTGAAGCCTATTTAAGAGTGGCTCTTCTTCTCTTATTGCCTCAATGTAGAGTGAGCTTGCTGGTCATCTAGGTGCTGAGTAGGACTTTTTTTTTTTTACTTTCCCTGGGTTTTTTTGCCTATGCCCTACTGTATCTGTTGAGACTTGGATAACTGGTGTGAGATGGTGTTTAAGTAGATTTCCTTTGGTGTTCACCTTGGCACTCCAATGTGGTGGAGGGTTGGAACAGTCTCCACAGGATAAGTGATTGGGGTGTGTGGGAAGGAAATTGCCCTTGGGGCTGATCTGGGGTTAACTCCCTCTTTGAAAGTTTAATGGCTTCAGAGTGAAAGTCCAACTATGACTGGCCAAGGTGGCAATCAATCCACTCTGGAATGCCTTAGTGTCTGGTGTTTTGCCCAAGAGATAGCTGGAGAAGCGTCATAGGTTGACATCTGGGCCTCAGCTGGACCTGCAACAGGTTGCTCCCTCCACCTTGTTTATCAGTTTGCTTACTCCCAGGCCTCAAACAGCTAAATAGGTTTTTAGGTCAATAAAATGGTCATTGTTTAATCCAGTTTTTTGTCTCTGGTCTCATTATTTCATGGCTGGTCAACAATGATGTGCATTGCACTTAATGAATTCTGAGAAACAGCAGCAGAAGTCAAGTCCTGCAAATGTCCAACAAGAGGCACAATGAAGACACATAAATAAGAGAAATGGGAGAGGGTTCTTTGAAAGATACATGTGACTATTTTTATGAGCTTTAATAATTAATCAGTTAGTTAATGGCTTAAAATGATCACAAGTTAATAATAATAATAATAATAATAATAATAATAATAAGTTTTATTTATATTGTCCTGCCTCTCCTGATGGATCGAGGCGGGATTACAACAGAGAATGATTGAGTTATGTAACTTGTTTCTTAAGTTACCAAACACTGAAACACCAGTTGGGTCATGTTTTAGACATTACTTGAATTAAATCTTATCTTGAACACACATGGAGATCTGACTTAAAGTAAACAAATCCATCAATTTATATTGTGGAATACATCTATGAAAATCTACCCTTAATAGGTTCAGATAAAACTGCATTTTAAAAAATTAATGTGATTTGCATTAGTTCATAACAGAAGAATAATCACAATACCACTTAATGTCTTATTCTCTCTTTTGATTTCTGCATTTCAGAAAACAGGTAAAATATCTGCCCAGAAAGGCAGCATTGTAGTGTGGTTGCCAAATGTTTTGACATAGTTAATTTAATATCCATATTTGCTATTGGCCTATAAATACTTCTTCTGTACACATTCAATATATGTGGTCCAGTCTACAAATCCCATAAGCTAGACAGCACCTGAACCATATCTGTGCACTCTCTCCCTGACAGAGAACGCTTCATTTTTAATAGTACTTCCAAAATTGAAATGACAGATGTGAATGAGCCATATTAAATTACCTGGCAAAGGCAGCTACACCCATAAAAAGATGGTGATCCAGGTGCTTCACTATAAACACCTTTCCACTTAAGATTTAGGATTTGAGCCAGAAATAGGAGCATTCATGTGTTTGGAGCTAGGCAGGTCTGTCTCCCTTTGACCCTTTGACCCTTCTCCCCCATAACCATTCTCAAGGGGAATGGCTTAACTGAAACCTGTTTCAGCATAATCCTGTGCATGTTTACTTAAGTAAGTGAACATTCACAGTAAGTAAGATAAAACTTGTTCAATGGGACAAGCTTCCAAGTATGTGTAAGCAAAGTAGGCCTTCACATTCTCATCTCAGTAAGCCAACAAAATTTCTGTTGTTGACTGCTGTGGGAAAGGACTGGGGAAAAAAGAAAGATCAGGGCTAAATTCATTTTCTTCAGCTACCAAACTTCACTTCCAACTACTGTAGAACCATTGTATCAACAGAACTTACAAAATTATTGATTGATCAAATCCTCACTAATATAATTATCCTTTGTTGTTATTTGCTACCAAATCAGTTTGACCTATGGCAAAATTATGTGTGAGATATGGCAAAGAACCCTGATCATCAATAGCCTTGCTCACATATTGCAAATTCAAGGTCATGGTTTCCTTCATTGACTCAACCTCTCTGTAATGTGGTCTTCAGCGTTTCCTACTCTTTCCAGTTTCCCAGCATTGTCTTCTCCAGTGAGTCATGTTATGTCATATATTATGATATGTCCAAGTACTATTGCCTCAGTTTAGTTATTTTGGTTCTAGTGTGAATTCAGGCTTGATTTGTAAATTCAGCTACCTTGAATCCCATTTTGAGAGAAAGGTTGGATATGAATCCAATAAACAAACAAACATTTGCTCTACGTCTTTCAGTAGTCCATAATGCCCTTAGAACTTTCTTCTAGCACAACATTTA
This sequence comes from Sceloporus undulatus, assembly GCF_019175285.1. Classification (NCBI taxonomy): domain Eukaryota; kingdom Metazoa; phylum Chordata; class Lepidosauria; order Squamata; family Phrynosomatidae; genus Sceloporus; species Sceloporus undulatus. The sequence continues at coordinate 6,489,357 of NW_024802935.1, read as the reverse complement.
ACTCTGAGAATATACTAATTCCTTTCTCAGCCCACAGCTAACTGTGAGCTGTAGTAACTTTAGCATAAATTGCTGTGTGTGGTTTTGTTTTTTCCAAAGCAGAAGACCATAGTGTGTACACTGCTAAGATGTGTATAGTTGGTCCTCTATATACATGCATTCTTTATCCACAGATTCATGCATCCATGGCTTGAAAATATTATTTTAAAACATATATATTCCATAAAGCAAATATTGATTTTGCCATTTTACATACGTTACACCATTTTACTATGCAATTGTATTTAATGGGACATATGTATCCATGTATTTTGGTATCCTTGGGCGGGGGGGAGAGACATGGAACCAAAAACCCCGGAAGCTACCAAAGGCCACTGCAAATATGGTGTATACACTTATCTCTTTGTGAGATTCCTAGATCTCTCCTTTTTTTTTTTAACTAATGCAAATAGCTGCTGAAACAAAACTAGTGATGATTCTATGAAATCACTTTTGTTGCTGTTGTGTGCCTTCAAGTCTTTTCTGACTTATGGCAATCCTAAGGCAAACCTATCAAAGGAATTTCTTGGCCAGATTTGTTCAGAGGAGGTTTGCTGCTACCTTCCCCTCAGGGTGAGACCATCTGACTTTCCCATGGTCACCCATGAGCTGGGAATAGAATGCTGGTCTCCATAGTCATAGTCCAACATTCAAACCACTATGCCACGCTGGCTCTCAAAATCACTTTTGGCTATGTTAAAAATCATGGTATTGTTCCTCTCTTTAATTTGACCATACATGGCCTTTAAGTTAGTGGCATCACTAGAGTTGGCATCACTCAGTGGCTTCAGGCTTCCTTAGACGTCTTTGGAGTGGCTTCCAGATGCAGTGGGAACGTGTGTCATCTGCATGTCATGTCAGAGGCTACTCCTTTTGGTCCGTCTGTTTTGGGCCATAGTTAACATGGAAATTGGGTGAGATGTGATGTTTTTGAAGAAAATGTTAAAAGAATAAAAAAAATTGAAAATTGAAAACCTGGAGCCTCTCATTTCCTCTCCCACTGAGTCTTACCAGTCACACCATCTCTTCAGTATTTTAAAAGGACATGGGCGAATACCACAGCCCATTTCTGCCCAAATGCAGATGTTTGAAGAGCAATGATGTCATCCTCCCTTAGGATGTCACCTGGTGCAGTCAACATCCTCTGTGCCTCTTTACTGATGCCCCTGCCTTAAATATGAACATATATTTTGTGTTGGCTTAAAGGCATATTTTCCTTAATTGTAAAATATTTGTCTTTCTTTTCTCCTACACCAGGAATCTTTGAGCCACACCAAATGTAATGGGACTAGACCACTGTTTTTGTAGTGAGACTACTTCTTCCCTCTATCTGGGTTGAAAAGGCAGAAGCTGAACAATGACCAGTCTTATACTCACACACACATGCACACATCATCTAGCAGCAAAAGAGATAGCCCATTCATATTTGTAAAAACATGTAAATGTAGCTGTAGGAAGGTAGAAGCAGATGAGGAGAGAGTTGGAGAGGGAGGGAGTGATCAGGTGGAAGGACCCAGGGAAAGGAGCCCAAGGGAAGGGCAGGAAGTAAAGGAGGCGGAGCCACAAAGGGAGATAAAAAGGGAGGAGCAGCTGTGCGCGGGTAGAGGGTTCAGACGCGGAAGAGGGGGACGCGGTGAGGCGGACGAGCGAGGGAAAGATAGAATAGTACACAGCCCTCAGCGTGTGGGAAGGCCTGTGTCATTGCAGAGCAGAACTAACCCTCGACCACCAGGTCCTCATGAGTCCGTGAAGTTAAGGGACCCGAGGGAAGAAGGGGACTTCCCTTTACCAGAGGAGGACGGGTGGGGAAAGGTTACCACACCTATCTTGGTGAATGAGTGGTGGGATAGTAAAGGGAAGCGCTGGGAGCAAGGACCGGAGCCGCAGGACTGGGAGAAGGCTGACCGGGAGCCCCTGGAGAAGTATTCAGGAGGACGAACTCCGAGCTCCAAGACACCCCCACCGGACGTCGAGAGCTAATCTCTGCCCAAGGGTGGCCTTGTGGAACTGTGTCCATAGTTTGTTGGAAATAAGACTTGTGGGTTGAAGGGACTTTGTTACTCACCTGTTGCCAATAAAGAGCACCATTGTTGCAGCATACGCCGACTCAAGTAAGTTTGTTACTCGCGTGGAGGAGGGAAGGGGGTGACTACAAACCCCATCATGCAACCTGCTGCACTGACCCCGCCCACAGTAGCTTTACTTATTTTGCATACTCACATGCATGGTTAATGGGAAAGAGAGAGAAGAGGAATAAATGACTGCAGGTTAGAGAGATGCAAGAAGAAACTGGTCACCAAAAAGCAATCAAACAAGAAGTCAGCAAGTATACAAACTAGTAATCAGTATAGCCATGTAAGAACAGCAACAATTATTGTTCCTGTTCCTATTATTATCCTGCCTTTTCTCCAAAACTGAGATTCAAGTTAGCTTACAGAAATTAAAACAACTACCAGCGTCCCTGCCCTGGGTGTCACCCGGTGTGGGGGCAGGAATCCTAGGGGTGGGGCTTCAGGGACAGTGTGCCTGGCCATCTCCCACAGTCTCTCCACATCATCCTACTCATGAGTAGGAAAATACAGTAGCATCAAGGTGAAGTGGGGCCTAGCCTTCTCCCACAATGCCTCCATGTCATCCTATTTGCAGCAGGATTAAGGGGTGCAGGAGGAGGCCCAACCAGGCATCAGCCTTCTTCTGGTGTGTCACCCAGTGTGGGCTGCACCTACCACACTTTAGTGATGCCACTGATAAATACACTGAAGAAATGCTCACAAGGACACAAATATTTAGGCTTTAAGATTAAGCACCAGCAGTTCAAAACATTCTAAAAAAATAAACCAGAACCAAATGGTGCTCATTTGCACCAAAGATGTACCTTGAATCATTGTCCCACAAGGTTTGCATGGACTTTGTGTGGTGTAATTTTGTTGGCTATTGTATCTATGGTATAGATTTTAGTTATCCTGTAATCATTTCTTCAGTGGTATTATTTGTTCTAGAAGTCATAAACAAACCATCTCAAGAGTACATCTCATGATAATTGTGCTAACTAATTGGCTGGAAAGAAAACCAAGCATATGTTTCTTTCTGTAGATAATTTGTTACTTATTCATATATTCAGTCAGTATTTAATTGCAGCTGTACATTTTGGCTTGTAGGTCTTACTCCTGTTCTATGCAAATGCAATAAAAGATTTAATTACACACTCATAAGAATTAGGTGTTCATGCAAAGAAAGTTTCTGTTCTTGTAGAAATGTTTGAAATTCAGAATTATACAAGCTATGTTTTCACAGTTTTCCAACATATTTTTAAATGTCCACCTAGAATCCAGTGCATTTAACTTTCAATGATGCAAAGAAATTATTCATGAAGCAACTTTCTCAAGTTGGAACAAATATTTAACATGACACCATCTTTCTGCATGGGCCAAAAAGCATGGGTTTTTGCCAACTTCACATTGTCTAATTCAGATGATGCAGACCAATACTGCAGGGGCAAGATCAGCCATATCACACATGAATCTGGAAGATCCAGCCTGATCCCAGGATAAAAAACTGTTAACCTGGGGGGATTTACCCATTCGCCAAAGAGTTTCATGGATATCGTGCTGCAATCCTGAGTGTTTACATGCCCTCCTTACCTTGCCATGTGTCACTCCAGTTGAGAAGCCCACCCCATCACCTTGTTAGCCTGGGCACAGGAGGGCAACCAGCTGCCCCATTTCCACAATAGGTGTCTCTATGGGGGGCATTTCTGTCAGAGACATGAATGGCAAGGTAAAGATCACGTGCCTGTCCCAGGTCCCAAGTCAGTGAGAGGATGGACATGTAGACAACCACCATTCTTGCACCAACCTAGGGACCAACCGGGGTGAGCACCAGAGCCAGGATAGTACGGGCTAAGATCTTTTCCTCAAAATTGTTCTTTTAATCTAGGACAACTCCTGGAAGCATTTATGGTTTCATTTTTAAAAAAAACAAAACCCTATTGACACTATATTATGTTCTTCCCTCCTCACATCCTACATTTGTGGTTACTACCAGATATTATTACCATTTGAATTTCTAGTTATTTATAACATGTCTACAAAGATAATTTGAAAGACACCATAAACATTCATTTTCAATTCATGAAGTTCCTGCATTCATTTCTTTGTTGACTAAAGCTGAGACCACAGTCCCTTTTAATGGAGCTGAGAAAAAAAATGTTTAAAAGCATTGCATTTTAAAAGAAAGAAAGAAAGAAAGAAAGAAAGAAAGAAAGAAAGAAAGTAACAATAAGTATGTTGGTCCATTGTACAATTATTGATATGCATACTTACTGAGTTAAATGGGGTTTATACCCAAATAAGTGTGCATATCTACATATGAACTGTCTTATGTTCTCTTATCCCATATTCTTGACGTCCAACCCCTGAACACATCCTTCTCTCCACCCCCCAACATTCCCAAGAGGCCATATCCTCAGCATTCATCTGGTGTTTCTTTTAAGCAATCCAGAAAACTTTGTCATAGAATCATCGAGTTGGAAGAGACCACATGCAGGAACTCACAATCAAAGCACACTTGAGAGATGACCATCAAGCCTTTGTTTAAAGACCTCCAAACAAAGAGACCACCACACTCCAAGGGAATATGTTTCACTGTTGAACAGCTCTTGCTGTCAGGAAGTTCCTCCTAATATTGAGCTGGAATCTCTTTTCCTGTAGCTTGTATCCATTGTTCTGGGACCTGTTCTCTGGAGCAGCAGAAAACACGCTTGCTCTGTCCTCAGTGTGACACCAAATGTTTAAAGAGGGCTATCATATCACCTCTTAACCATCTCCTCTACAGGCTAAACTTTCCTAGCTCCCTAGGGCTAATAAGGCATGGTTTCCAGACCCTTCACTATTTTGGTGGCCCTCCCCTGGACACGCTCTAGCTTGTCAACATCCTTTTTGAATTGTGGTGCCCAGAAATGGACACAGTATTCCAGGTGAGACCTGACCAAAGCAGAATAGAGTGGCATTATTACTTCCCTTGATCTAGACACTATACTTTTATTGATGCAACCTAAAATTGCATTGGCCTTTGTAACTTCTGCATCACGCTGTTGACTCATGGAATACTGTGTCCAGTTCTGGGCAAAACAATTCAAAAAGGATGTGGAGAAACTGGAAAAGGAGGGCAACTAAAATAGTGAAGGGTCTGGAAACTATGCCCTATGAGGAACAACTTAGGCAGCAGGGGATGTTTAGCCTGGAAAAGAGAAAGTTAAGAGGTGATATTATAGCCCTGTTTAAATACTTAAAGGCATGCCATGTTGAAGAGGGAGCAAGCTTGTTTTATGCTGCTCCAGAGACAAGGACCTGGGACAATGGATGCAAACTGTAGGAAAAGAGATCCACCTCAACATTAGGAGGACGTTCCTGACAGTAAGGGCTCTTAGACAATGGAACACACTCCCTTGGAGTGTAGTGGAGTCTCCTTCCTTGGAGGTCTTCAAACAGAGGCTGGATGACCATCTATCGGGTATGCTTTGACTGAAATTTCCTTCATGGTAGGGGGTTGGACTGGATGGCCCTTGCGGTCTCTTCCAACTCTATGATTCTAACTTGTAGTCTACTAGGACTCCTAGATCCCTTTAAAACAATAAATAAAATAAAAATTGTATTTCTATCCCGCTTTTTGCCAAGCAATCAAAGTGGCGTACAGCAAGTTAAAATACAACTATATAAACACAGTACCTCCCCTTAAAACAAGATTAAACAGTATAAGATTAAAAACCAACTAATCCAAACAAACAAACAAACAAAAAACCAAAAAATCATCATGGGCAGAGTCACTAGATAGGAAGTCTTGTCTGTGGCCGAGTATTTTATTCCGGGAAGGCCTGCCGGAAGAGATCCGTCTTAATGGCTTTTTAAAAGCTCTCTAGATTGTTAATGTGACGGATCTCATCTGGCAGGCCATTCCATAAATTGGAAGCGGTTGCAGAAAATGTCCTCTGGGAGGTCGCTGTCAGCCTGGTCTTTAAGGGTTGTAGTAAATTTCTCCCAGAGGACCTGAGGGTACGGGGCGGATTGTATGGAAGCAGGTGATCCCTTAGATAGGTTGGGCCCAAGCCATGTAGGGCTTTAAAGGTAATAACCAACACCTTGTACTGTGCCCGGAAACTGATAGGCAGCCAGTGGAGTGACTTCAGTATTGGTGTTATATGGTCACTCCTTGCTGTTCCTGTGACCAACCTGGCTGCCATATTCTGTATCAACTGGAGTTTCCGGACTAGGCACAAGGGTAGCCCCATGTAGAGCGCATTGCAAAAATCAAGTCTTGAGGTTACCAGCGCATGTACTACAGTTTCGAGGTCACCTTGTCCCAGGAAAGGGTGCAGCTGGCATATCAGCCGAAGCTGATAACAGGCGCTCTTGACTGTTGCATTCACCTGATTCCTCATCTGAAGCAACAGGTCGAGAAGTACTCCCAGACTGCGAACACAGTCCTTCAAGGAGAGTGTGAGCCCCTCTAGGACTGGAGGTTATAGCCCAATACCTGGTTTGGGGGCCCCTACAGTAAGTACCTCCGTTTTATCTGGATTTAGCTTGAGCTTGTTTTCCCTCATCCAATCCATTACTGCCTGAAGACACTGGTTGAGGGGAGAAATGCCATCTGTCATTGTCGCTGATGACCGGGACATGGAGAAATATATTTGGGTGTCATCGGCATACTGATAACATCCAGCCCCATATCCATGGATGATTTCTCCCAGTGGATTCATATAGATGTTGAATAGCATCGGGGACAGGATAGCACCTTCAGGAACACCACAATTAAGCTCTGTTTTTGAACAGCGACTGTCCCGGAGCATCACCCTCTGGAACCTGCCTGAGAGGAAGGAGCGGAACCACTGCAACGCAGTGCCTCCAATTCCTAACTCTCTCAGGCATTCCAGGAGGATGTCGTGGTCTACTGTATCAAATGCCGCTGAGAGGTCTAGCAGCACCAACAGGGTCACGCTCCCTCTGTCGATAGCTAGATGGAGGTCATCAGTTAAAGCAACCATGGCAGTCTCCACCCCATACCCAGTCCTGAAGCCCATGTGAAATGGATCAAGAAAATCAGCTTCATCCAAGACCGCTTGGAGCTGAAGAGCAACTGCCCTCTCAATCACCTTGCGCAAAAATGGCAGATGGGAAACAAGCCTATAATTTTTCATGTCCAGGGGGTCCAGGGAGGATTTTTTCAAGAGCAGTCTAACTATTGCTTCTTCCAAAGAGGATGGTATATGACCCTCCCCAAGGGAAGCATTGATGATACGTCTGAGAAGTGCCATCAATCCCTCACCCCCCTGGACAGCCAGCCATGATGGGCAGGGATCAAGAGGGCATGTTGTCTTTTTTACCTTTCCAAGGATCTTGTCCATGTCATCAGTACTCACTAGCTCAAACTGATCCAGTTTAATCTCATAAACGGGTTTACTGGACACCTCATTAGTAGATTTTGCTTCAACATTGACGTCCAAATGGGCTCTTATCTGAGAGATTTTGTCTGCAAAGTAGTTGTTAAAAGTATTGTAGCAGGCCGTTGTTGGGTTAAGCAGAGGGTTCTGGGTAGATGGCATCACCGTCAGTTCCCTCACCACCCTAAATAGTTCTGCCGGACGAGACTTCGCAGACGCAATATGAGCAGACGAGGAGGATCTCTTCGCTGCTTTAATTGCCTCTCTGTAAGAAAAAAGGAATTTCCTATGGTGAGTTCTGTCAGATAAGTGTCCAGATTTCCGCCAATCGCGCTCTATAGTCGTTGTCCCACCCGCTTCATATTCTTCAGCTCTCTGGTGTACCAGGGCTTCCGATTTGAGGCAGGTCAGAAAGGACGCTCAGGAGCGATTGTGTTGATGGCCTTAGTAACATCGGTGTTCCACATATTCACCAAGGCTTCAACAGAGTCACAGGCATTATCAACCATCAAACCCTCTAGAGCTTTCTGGAATCCAATCGGTTCCATTAGCTTTCGAGGGCGAACCATTCTAATGGGTCCTCCACCCCCGATGGGACAGACAGTGGCTCTTAGTTCTGCCCTGACCAGGAAATGATCTGCCCATGACAATGCGGAGGTATTAACTACCTCCACCCACGGATATTCCTGCTCCGTACTAAAGACCGCATTGAGAGTATGACCCGCACAATGTGTGGGCCCGATGACCAATTGGGAAAGGCCCACGGTTAACATGGATTCCATGAACTCCCGAGCCGCACCTGTTAGACTGGTCTTGAGTGGGATGTTGAAGTCGCCCAGAAATAAGAGTCTAGGCGACTCCAACAGCAACTCCGAGACCAGCTGTGTCAGCTCAGATAGGGAGTCTGTTAAGCAACGGGGTGGACCAACAGAATCCCTATACAATCCCTGGTCTTCAGGTGCAGGTACATACACTCGAAGCGGTCCATCTTCCGGACAGTTATCCTGGTCAAGATGAGATTATCTCTATAGACCAGGGCCACTCCGCCCCCCCACCCACCCACTTTCTCTTACCTGCTCCATGACAGCATACCCAGCTTGGAGAGCTTGATTCCAAGTGATGGCACTATCTTCTCCCAGCCAGGTTTCTGTGAAACAAGCCAGGTCAGCATTCTCATCCATGAGGAGGTCATGGATAATATGGATCTTATTCTTAACCAACCTGGCATTACAAAGGAGCAAGGTAAGGTTCTGTGGTGTGGATGATAAGCTCCCCATCCTACCTTGGGTAACAGAGTGAACTGAAGGTGGGATCGCTTTCAAACATCGATCCTGTCTTCTTTTCTAACAAAATTTCACTCTGCTGTCACCATATCTTCCTTTGCCCCGTACAACCTCAATTGCCACTCCCATTCCTGCCTCCATCTGACTTTCTAAGATGCCAGCCCAAATATCCGCAAACCTGCAATACATTTACTAGGGCTGGAATTTTGTTATTATAGTTCAGCTATAAACTCTGCCCACATTCACTCAGCTTTTGCCCAGCTGCCTCTGCCTCGAGGGTCCTGATGGTATGAGGAAGCTGGCTCTGACTTGGCTTCAGTGCTAGAGTGTTGTTCCTGAGGATAGTGGTTGGGGAGGGTTTCACATGTAGTCTTGTTAAGCCAGATGCCCCCCCATCCTATATCTATGCATTCTTTTTTTCTCCTACCTTTCCCCCCCCCCACCTTACACTTCTTACTGTTGAAATTCATTTTGTTAGTTTTAGCCCACTTTTCTAATATATTGAAGTCATTTTGAATTTCAGTCCTATCCCCCTGCTCCCTCGATCCCTGTCCCTCATGGCTAGCGGCTCAGGGGGG
>NW_024802935.1:6427101-6470019 GCF_019175285.1 Sceloporus undulatus | reverse complement strand
GAGTCACAGTGGAGGTATGGTGTTTCAATGATGTATGCATCCTAAGACTCCAGAAGCCACACCAAAGCCACACTCAAGTCCTTAGGGCTGGAGCGTGGCTTTGGTGTGACATCTGGACTCTTAGGATGCATGCATCATTGAAACACCATACCTCCACTGTGACTCGAAGCAGCTTTATTTTGGCTGTCTGTAACAGGCCCATGTTTAACTTAATTGTTATACAATAAATCTTTACTTGTTTTTTTCTGCATCTCTTGTCTGACTATTTATATCTAGGAACTGAAAGGGAACTCTGTCCATACTTTACCGCACTGGTCCATTGATTATCACAGCCCCTTGTCCACTATAGAGGTCACCTTGAGGCTGAGTACCAGATCCAGGGAAGGATCCTCATGGTAAATGGGCATGGTGAGTGACAGGGAGCCAAACAACAGGAACTGTGGGGTGAGCCTGGATAGAGTTTCTCTTACAATCCCCTGAAATGACTGGGACTTGTTTGTCACCACTTGTGTAAATCCCATTCTTTCTAAGGGCTCTACTCTATTTGGGATTAGAGTTGAATTTAGTCTGTTATAGCCCGGAGCACAGAATTTGGATATTATTGACTGGCTGATAAGATAAGAGTTCCAATATCAAAAAGTATGGGCATATTCAGAATTAAAAACTGGTGACAATATTATTTAGTAAGACACCTAAGCAAGTGGTCTAAATAATCATCTCATTAAGAGTATAAATATAGCTTCTATCAAACAGTGCTATTGCCTAGATTGGTAAATATCAGGTTCAGCTGATACGCCAGCTGCGCCCTTTCCTGGAACCAGAGGATCTCGAAACTGTAGTACATGCACTGGTAACCTCAAGACACAGTTTTTGCAATGCGCTCTACATGAGGCTACCCTTGTGCCTAATCTGGAAACTCCAATTGGTACAGAATATGGCAGCCAGATTGATCACAGAAACAACCAGGAGTGATTATATAACACCAATACTGAAATCACTCCACTGGCTGCCAATTAGTTTCTGGGCACAGTACAAGGTGTTGATTATCACCTTTAAAGCCCTACATGGCTTGGGCCCAACTTATTTGTATTGCTGTTACTGTTGTGATCCCGCCTCGATCAGCAGGGAGAGGCGGGAAATAGAAATAAAATTTATTATTATTATTATTATTATTATTATTATTATTATTATTATTATTTAAGGGATCACCTGCTTCCATATAATCTGCCCCATACACTCAGGTCCTCTGGGAGGAATTTATTGCAGCCCTTGAAGGCCAGACTGATGGCAACCTCCCAGAGGACATTTTCTGCAACCACTCCCAACTTATGGAATGGCCTACCAGACGAGATCCATCAAATTACTAATTTAGACATCTTTAAGAAAGCCATTAAGACAGATCTCTTCTGGCAGGCCTTCCCAGAATAAAAAAAATTCAGCCACACAAGACTCCCCCACACATGTGATGACTTGGCTCATGGTTATTGGTTATTGGCATTGGTTATCGTTTTGGTTTTTAATTGTTGAATTTTACCCTTACACTGTTTAATCCTTTTTGAAGGGGGAGATATTATGTTTATATTGAGGTATTATAATTTTTGTATGCCACTTTGATTGTCTCAACAAAAAGCAAGACAGAAACAAAAGTTTTATTTTATTATTATTTATTAAGTTGATAAAGGCAATTAAACTAATGCACAAAGCTAAACACAATAGCTTTATTTTAATATTTTAATTCAACTGAACATTAGGACAAAATTCCTGATGGTAAGAGAAGTTTAATAGGAGAACAGACTGCCTTGGACAGTGGTAGGCTTACCTTTGTGGGAGCTTTTTAAACAGGTTCAATGGCCATTTTTCAGGACTGTGTTAGCTGTGGATTTTTGTTGTGGCAGGAGGTTTGAATAAATAGCCCTTCCAGTCCCTTTCCACTCTACAGTTCTATGATCCTATAATTTCTGTTGTGATGCAAGGAGAGCCACAGAGTGCAAATAAAATTAAAATTATTTATGGTGATGAAAGATAACAGCAGGTGCATCCAGCATCCAACAATGAAATCCAATTTTGTGAGTATGCAAAATGATGACAAGAGTGAGAATGTTTCTGCTGCTGTGAAATAACAATGTGATTTTAGCTGGGGTTTGGGGAAAGGAGTCTGGCCCTGTCAGTCACTGCCCTCCTCTCCAGGTGGTTTACATTACAATGGGAATGGAGACCAAAAAAGTCCACATCAAAATACAACAGAGAAATATCAATGCGAACGAGAACATGGGCCAAGAAAAACCGAGTCAGTTTGCTCCCTTTTGTAATGGGAATGATGGACGTGTTTCAAATACGACTCAGGAACTTGATCCAAGCCAGACTCGCAGTGAGATTCATCGCTTTATAGCCCAGTAGGAATGGGGCCTACGTGTAACAATTTACTTCCATGTTCTATTAGCTCCATTAGTACTTCCTGCCATGTCCATACTGTAGTGAAAATAACAGGATGTGGCCTGTATCAGGAACAAAACATAGTGACTTGAACCTATGGAGAAATGGGGTTTTGCATACTACACCAGAGTGGCTTTATATCAGTATCTAGTAAAGTACAAAAGTTCAGAAGAGTTTCTTTCTCTTTTTTTTAACATGATCCATTATCTAGTGCTTTTATCTAGAGATGGCATTGATTAAATCTAGGACTTTTTACAAGCTGACCAAGTGTAATACTAATAAACTGTGATCCCTTTCATAATGGTTCCTGGATTTATTTGGACCTATTCACTTCACAAGGTTATCCTGACCATAAATTAACATTAGCATCCACACCTACTTCTCAAAATTATCCAGAAATTATTCTTAAGGGGGATTTTGCTAAGCAGACATGTACAAGCGGCTCAAAAACAATTCCAGTCCTCTTCTAGAACTGAAATCACCTTGAAGCCCACTTTCCAAGTAAAAGGGAGAAGATAGCTAATACATATACTTTGCTTTAACTAAGAAGCTTATCGCACTCATTTTCCAGCCCGATCCGTGCACTGGATGGGATTGGGTAGGAACGGGGAGAAATCAGTTTTAGTGCACACAAATTTGCTCCTGCACTGCCATTTGACCAAGATCCATCCCCAAGCACCCTTCTGTCTTAGCAAAATCAACCTCCACAACACTGCTTGAGGATGGATCCTGGTCAGACAGCAGTGCAGCAGCAAATTTGTGTGCAGTAAAACCCAGTTCTCCTTGTTCCAGCCCAATCCCATCCAGTGCACAGATCGGGCTGGAAAATGTGTGCAATAAACTTCTAAATTAAATTTATTCTTATCACCAAACAAACAATAAAATACTGGTCTAAAATACGTTTACTAAACTTACATTATATTATGTATCAGTTACATAGGAGACACTTTGTGCATCGGTGGTTTGTACTTAAATCACAGATGACAGGAGTACAAAAAAGCACAAAAGCAACAACAAAATAATAATTTTTTTAGAGATTTTAGCTGTACATGTATATGCGGTGTGTGTATGTATACACACACACACACACACACACACACAAGAACACATGTGCGTGTGCACACACACTCAGATACATAGACACATATTTATGAAAATAAATTCCAATTTCATTAATCTAACATAACTGTACCTGCTGTTCAAACAGCTTCCCTTGCATACATTTCTTTATAGTTCCTATATTGAATTTGTTTTAGAATAATTGTGTGATGGAGTGCAAAGTGGAATAGCTACAGCAAAGGTGCAAATTCATTCAAGAAATGGGAAAATAAAGGAGGGGCTCCACTTCATAGCATGCCAGTAGGCATGTTTCAATATCAAATGCATTGCAGGAGGCCAAGAACTTTCAATATTTATTGAGCATATTATATTTTCTCATTTTATATATAAAAAACAGAACTATTCTATACACTTTACAAATATCTTGTTTTCATGCAAGAGTTCAGTTGGAATGTTGCATTAATATTCAGTTTGGCTTTGATTGCAAAAATGAATATATTAATTCTTAAACCTTCAGGTCAAAAGAATTCAAAAAAAAAAAATACTCAAAGACACTCTTCTCATGTAGTAAGAGTTTCCAAAATACACATGGAAAGTACACACCTTAAAATGGATAAACTGCAAAATAAATGTTCTCAGATGACCCCCAACCTCTGTTGATTTGGGCAATTACCCTTTGCACAGGTAATTAAAATAATTTGCTACATGGAGGAAAGAATATCAGATTCATTGTCACTACATGGTCAGGACTTGTGAAGTATAAACACACATAAGAAGTAAATTCTGAATTGGGGAGAAGTGCTTTGAAGATTTTATTTTCTTCATAGCTACTAGTTTAGCCCAGAAACACACACACTGTGGATTCAGGTAAAACTTAACATTTAGTATTTGTTATGAAGGATTCATTGGTGTGTTTTTTTAAAAAACAAACTTCCTCTTAAAAGAAAAGAGGCATTATGGCAAAAAGAATTAAAAGGAAGATTACATCATTTCAGGATAAAGTCAAACAATATTACTGATTCTAATTTTTGTGGAGATACTGGATGTTAATCTCATAAATTATTTATGTTATATAATGTGGTGACACTCCAGTGCCTTTTCTGTTTGACTCAAACAAACAAAACCTACAACTGATAAATTGCTAGAGGGTGCAACTGCATAACTGAGTTGTGCCAGTGAGTTGGCTTTGAGATGTGGTGAAGACCAGCAAGTATCAAAATATACCAGCAACATGACAGACAAACCAGTAGAAAACCCCAGATAGTGCTGAAGAACATTCTATCATTGGAACATGGGAGTCACTGGCAGGATGTGAGTGATATGGTAGAGCCATGGCTTAAAGGGTCAAAACCAAGAATTTGGAGTTACGCAGATTGAAGATCTCATCTGCCTCACTGCTCAGACTTCCATGTTTCCTCTAAATTCAGCTGCAGTTGTCACAGTAGCTGAGGATGGGAGGAATGGATTTTCCCAGCAGTAAGGTATTATTATAAGTAGAGCTTGAAAGAAACCATAGAAGCATAGCATCATAGGGCTGGAAGAGACCACAAAGGCCATCCACTCCAATCCCCTGCTATGCAGGAATATACAATCAAAGCACTTCCAACATAGGGCCATCTAGCCTTTGTTTAAAAAACTCCAAAGAAAGAAATTCCACCACATTCCAAGGCAATGTGTTCCACTGTATAACAGTTCTTACCATCAGGAAGTTGTTCCTTATATTTAGGTGGAATCTCTTTTCCTGTAGTTTGACTCCATTGCTCCATGTTTTAGGAGATTATCGAATGTAAAAATAAAGTGACTTACCCCTGCCAGGATACAGTCACTTACAGGATACAATTGGGAATTATTGCATGAAAAATGCTGCCAATGCCACCAGCAACTGCATCCTGGCTGCATCCAGGCTCTCAGCCACACTCAGCCGACCAATTTGCAAACATGGGAAGCTCCTGTTTTTAAAAAGCAGCAAGCTAAGAGCAGCTAGGGGCAGAAATGCAGCCAGGATGCAGCTTCTCAGCAGCAGCAGTGGCATTTTTCGTGTGATAATTCTCAATTGTATCCCGTAAGTGACTGTATTCCAGCAGGGGTAAATCACCTTATTTTTGCATGCGATAATCTCCCAGTATCTGGAGCAACAGAAAACAAGCTTTCTCCATCCTCAGTATGCCATCCCTTCAAATATTTAAATGTGGTTACCATACAATTCCCTAACCTTCTCTTCTCCTGGTTAAACATACCCAACCCCCCCCCCCCCCCCCCCCCCCCAGGCTGCATCTCACAGAGCATGATTACTGTAGTCTCAATGAAAGTAGCACGTTCACACCTCCAAAGGAATTCAGTGCCTTTTGCAGGACTCTCATGGTGACATAAGCACCCACAAGTGTGGGTTTGGTTACTGAATGAGGCACAGTGATTCAGTACCCCTTTGTACCCAAGCAAATCTTTCTCCACATAGAGTTGTCAACCCCCAAAAAAGTATACTGTTGCTTTCTGGTGTGGAGGGGACAGAGGACAGATGCATTTCAGACAAGTAAGATTAGACTTCTCTGTTCTGTGAGGAAGGAAGAGTATGATGCACTCCTGTGAGCATACTTGTGTGGCTTCCCTGTCTTCATAATCTGGATTGTGTCCCCTGCCACACACACACTCCATTCCCTCCCTACTGGTGAGCAGCAACAGAAGGGACCTCTCCTACAGCTTGATGGTTGTCTGGATGGGTATAAGGACATGGAACTGTGCAAATAGAGCGTTATGCTTGTTGCCTGGTTCGGGTTAAGATTAGGGTTAGGGTTAAGGTAGGATCTCAGTCTAAACATCATTTGCAATTCTTATAGAAAGGTATGCATAAGTGAAAATGAAATGCACACAAGACATAAAAGAGGACAAGTGAAAATACAATTTGAATCACTACAATATTGGATTTCATTCATCTGAACATTCAGAAAGTATCACTTCCTGTTCTCTCTCACTCTCATCATCACAAACACCCAACATTTAATACCCAAGTAGATGCAACAGCCAGAAGTGCTTGCTATCAACTTCCGTTGATACGCCGACTGCGACCCTACCTGGACCAAAGGGATATTGAAACAGTGGTACATGCTCTGGTAACCTCTTGCCTAGACTTCTGCAATGAGCACTACTTGGGGCTACCTTTGTACCAAATTAGTGAGCTTCAGTTAGTTCAAAATATGGCAGCCAGATTGGTCACTAGTTCTTTGAGATTTGACCATAACACCTATATTAAAAGATCTTCACTGGCTCCCTATCAGCTTCCAGGCACAATGCAAGGCATTGGTTATTACCTATAAAGCCCTACATGGCTTGGGTCCAAGTTACTTACGGGACCACTTCTCCCTATATAATCTGCCCCACACACTTAGAACATCAGGCAAGAATCTATTGGAAACTACAAATCCTAAAATGGTTTCCACTTCGCGAAGAGCTTTCTCCATAAGGGCTCTGAGATTGTGGAACAGCCTTCCTGAAGACATTCACTCAGCAACCTCATTTAGAGGTAATTAGGAAAGCAGTTAAAACCGAGCTTTTTCACCAAGCATATCCTGACATGATATAATATACCGACTGACTTGCCCCCTTGAATGAGATGCTGTTTTATTTACCGATTGTATTGTTAATTGTTAATTGTTAAATACATGCTGGATAGGGAGCGATCAGGCAGACCCAGCAACATCAGGGACTGCCTGAAGGAAGAGGCGCCTCCCTCCTCAACTGTCATCTTGGCCTCAGAGGGAGCCATCAGGCAGACCCAGAAACATCAGGGACTGCCTGAAGGAAGAGGCGCCTCCCTCTTTCAAGTGTCATCTTGGCCTCAGAGGGAGCGATCAGGCAGACCCAGCAACATCAGGGACTGCCTGAAGGAAGAGGCGCCTCCCTCTTTCAAGTGTCATCTTGGCCTCAGAGGGAGCGATCAGGCAGACCCAGCAACATCAGGGACTGCCTGAAGGAAGAGGCGCCTCCCTCTTTCAAGTGTCATCTTGGCCTCAGAGGGAGCGATCAGGCAGACCCAGCAACGTCAGGGACTGCCTGAAGGAAGAGGCGCCTCCCTCTTTCAACTGTCATCTTGGCCTCAGAGGGAGCGATCAGGCAGACCCAGAAACATCAGGGACTGCCTGAAGGACGAGACTTCTCCCTCCTTTAATTGTCACCTTGTATTTGTATTGTATTCAATTTTTACTGTACACCGCTATGATCATTGTGGAATAGCGGTCTATAAATAAAACATATTATTATTATTATTATTATTATTATTATTATTAGTAATTTGTTTAGAGAATTTTAGTGCATATACTGTGATTTTACTTAGTCTGTAACCCCGCTTCGATCCAACCAGGAGAGGCAAGGAAACATAAATAAAATATTATTATTATTATTATTATTATTATTATTATTATTATTTACAAGTTCAAGAATTATGTCCCTCTTCTTTTCAAGCAAAGTGTACCTGTTTGTTTGAAGTTGGCAGGCTCCAATATATAGTCTGAACAATCTACTGTGTCTCCTAATTTCACTTAATTAAGTAAAAAAAAATATACAGCACTTATGACAGCTGTTGCTTTGCCCCATGGATGTCAATGGGAAGACATACAAAGGCTTAGATTTCTAAACCAAGATTTTGATTTAGGCGACCTCCAAAGGTGTCCAGTGTGAATCAACATATTTTTCAAAGTATTAAATCAAGATGGCAAGCTTGTCTTCAGATCACACCCTTAATAGCTGCTATTAAATAATATTTCAGTCAACAGAAACTCACATGATCTTGATACTTCTTGATGTCATTTTGCTTATGCTAATAAACCTTCTGGAAACTATTTTCCCTATCAATTCTGGTTAAAGGAAACTCATTAAAAAGATTTTGCAAAGATTGGAAATTGTTAGCTAGCTTTTTGAAAAATAATGAAGGTGATTGCCAGTTTTATTAATTAATATGAGTTAAACATATAGATGAAGAGTAATTAATAGAGAGAATAAAGAGGGTAGAATGTATAATGAATTTTACTCACAGAAGTAGTTGGAAGTCATCTTTTCTATGATGTTTTGTTAGTTTTATTTTTGTTGTTGGTGGTTTGTTTATATAATTACTAGTCTGTAGTTGTTATTGTGTTGTTTGTGTTGAGTTTTTTGTACTTTTTATTCTACAAAATTGTACCAATGGGATTCTAGTAACTCTGTTTCTCCTATACTGTGAAACGTTACAGGAAAACACTGCTTCTTATGTCATGGGAGAGTCCACTATAACATAAGTACCTGGTTGGCCCACACATTCAAAACTGAAAGACCTGGTGCTCAGATACTAATTGCAAATTGATTTTGCTAAACTGTATTATAGTCAAGCCTTATGCATTTTTCAGGATTAAAAAGAAACCAAATTGAGACCTAAGTGATTTAACCAAATTTAAGGGATTACAACTCAGGGATTTCTCACTATTAATGTCAAGCTGAATTAAATAAACCACTTTGCCTTTTATGATGTACAACATTTCCAAAGAGCATGAGACATTGCTCCATGGAATTGAATGATCTTTAAGAATTTTAAATAAGGCTGTTGGCTCAACCATGATCCAACTATCCAAACAAATAGTTCTCAGGCAAAGTAAGAGTCATGACAGGTGAACAGTAAAGCCAAAAGGAATTTAATAATCATCTTGTTTATAGTAGTAAAAAAACTATCAAAAATTCCTTTTATAAATCTGTGTCTTCTCCTTTTGAATTAATTTCAGTATTTAAAAAAAACAGATTCTTGAAGAACAGGTGCCTGCATAGTGCTAATACTGGTAATCCACAATGTTTTACCTCACATGTTAGGAAATGGCAAAAATGCCATTGCTTTCATACATTCAATGTTACAGAATCCCCCTGTTGCCATGATAGCCAGACATTATGGTGTGCAATTAATGCAGGCAGTGGAGATTATCAATGGACTGCCAATGAGAGGGGAGTTCATGACTTCCTACTTTCAATTTAACTAATGCAATATCTGAATAGTGAAATCATTTTTCAGAGGGGATACAGATTAAAGTAAGATTCTTTTGATTGTTAATCAAAAAGAGTTATCAGCAGGTTTAATAGGTCATGACTTATAAATACAACTTCTGTATGTATGTGTGCGTGTGCGTGCATGTGTGTGTGTGTGTGTGTGTGTGAAAGAGAGAGAGAGAGAGAAAGACCACAAATGATGGTATTCTTCACATGCTCTTCTAGTGCTTGGTGGCTGGTGACATGACATAAATAACTGTGGAGACATCACTTGGGGATCAGAAGTACTTGCTTAATTTCTCCATGCTCCACATTTTGTGAATAAAACGATTTATACAGTGGGTCCTTGGTATCTGCTGGGGTTTAGTTCCAGGACCCCCATAGATACCAAAATTCTTGGAAATTCAAGTCCCATTATATACAGTGACATAATAAAACATTGTGTCCTATATAAAATGACAAAAACAAGTTTTGCTTTCTGAAATTTATATTTTTAATAGTTTCAAGCCATGGATGGTTGAATCCATGGATAAAGAATCCATGGATATGGAGGTCTGACAGTATATGAAGGGCACTCTAAGCCCCAGAATTTTCTCCTTGTCATGTTTGTCTTTACACCCAACCATACAACTTCATTTTTACTTGCCACTAACGACAGATATGCATTTCTCAGGAAAAAAAGAAGTTTTTTGTTTCTATTGTGGTGTTTCTCCCTTCCAAGTTTCATTGAGGGAGTGATTGGTGGGATACACAATACAAGCCAATATCTGAAAATGGTTGTATTACCCCACCCTTCTACTGAATATGTCTTGTGGAACTGACTGTTCATCTGCCAATGTGCCTGCTTAGTGTCCCATTGTACAACAGAGAATGCCCGCTGGATATGCCTGCAAAACCAATAAATGAAGTAGTACATGGAAGCACTGATGAATAGTTATGCCCCATCCAAGAATGCACAACTGAATGGCTAGAATCTTATTGATTAGTTCTTGTTAGAGCAGATTCATTGAATCAACTATTTAATGGTGAGTTGGCACATGTATAGTTCAGTTGATTCAATAGCTCTATTCTAGCTGAGAGAATGCCTATGTGAAATAGTTATATTTGTGGAACTTCATTTATAAAACTGTGAACTGAATACATCAAGTGCACAATGGCAAAAAAATGCAGTCATATGTGTGAGAGAATTTACACAGGTGCATGACACCAACAGAATTCCATCCAAAAAATGTTGTGAATGAAAATCACAACTCCACTTTTCACCATTTTATTTCCTTATTGGATGAAGGATTCCATAAACAATTGATACAGCTTCATGAATACCCCCTCCTTTGGAACAGAGTTTGTAAAAGTGTTTTTTTTTCCTCCATTATGACTCCCAGTAGATATATTGCATGGGAGAATCTGAGACTTTTGGTCCCCCTTCCTATTAATAATTTTTCAATCTCATCTATAATAAATTAAATAAAACTTTTATTTATACCCCGCTTTTCTGCTACAGGAGCAATCAAAGCAGCTTACATTATTAAAAGACAGACAATATACACTACATACAGTCTGTACAATTACTATATCTAACCCCACACCCCTTAAAAAAGGATGAAACACATTACAACTTAAAATCAATTGTTAAAATACTGATAATAACAACAACCTACTGGTAAATAGTAGAATGATACTTAAGGTGGGGAGAAATCATTAGCCAATTGTTCTATTCAGGGAAGGCCTATGTGTAAAGACCTAGGTCTGCAACTGGTGGGGCCAGTATGGTGGAAGCAGGGCTCCTATATATAGCACTTCTGCATACTCCACATGGATAAAATAAAAAAAGACTGAGCAACTGTTACATTTTGTTCATATTTCTACCTTTGGATCAAGTGTTGTCTTGGATAAACCCTAACACATCCTGTTAAGTTTTTGCATGTCTGAACAAGATGCAGCAGCTAAAAAGGCCAATGCGATTCTAGGCTGCATCAATAGAAATATAGTGTCTAGATCAAGGGAAGTAATAGTGCCATTTTATTCTACCTTGGTCAGGCCTCACCTAGAATACTGTGTCTAGTTCTGGGCACCACATTGAAAAGCTGAAGGATGTCCAGAGGATGACAACCAAAATGGTGATGGGTCTGGAAAGAATGACCTACAAGGAGAGACTTAGGGCGCTGGGTATGTTTAGCCTGGAGAAGAGATGGTTAAGAGGTGATATGATACCCTTGCTTAAATATTTTTAAAGGGATGTCATATTGAGGATGGAGCAAGTTTGTTTTCTGCTACTCCAGGGAATAGGACCCGGAACAATGGATGCAAACTAAAGGAAAAGAGATTCCACCTCAACATTAGGAGGAACTTCCTGACAGTGAGAGTTAGTCAACAGTGGAACACACTCCCTCAGAGTGTGGTACAGTCTCCTTCCTTGGAGGTCTTTAAACAGAAGCTGGATGGTCATCTGTTGAGAGTGTGTTGAGTTCTTGCATGTCAGGAGGTTGGACTGCATGGCCCTTGTGGTCTCTTCCAGCTCTATGATTCTATGCTTCTATGAATCTTTGGAGCTTATCCCAATTTTTGAAGTAAGAAGCCCTCCAATTTCAAAAAAGTACTGGCTGAGCAAGGCTTCGATCTGGGATGCATCCAGGCAGTGGCATCTCGGCTAGATAGGCAGTGATTTGTATGATAACATCCGGAGGCATCCTGGATCCTGAATTCAAGCTGGAAGTGGTAAGCCAGTTTATTTGTTAATGGGATGATATGAAGTTATCATGTCACCTTGGAAGTTGGTAATGTTTCGGTAGCATAAATTTTCAGCTCATTACCAAACATATATATACACATACTTACTTGTAAAGCATTGACAGTATATCTTACATTAGTTATCCAAATTGCTTTTTCTGCCTTTTATCTAATGTCCACACTAGGTTTAGGCAGACAGATCACAAAAAGCAGACAATTCCCCCCAACAGAATCTCCTGCATATTTTCTCTGAACACCAAGATGCTTCATTTCTTCTCAATTTCATATGTATGATGAATTTCTCAGTGACTATAAAAGTGAAGCTAATATCTATCTGACATTTCTGGAGTAAACGATAAACAGAAATCCATTATTCAGATTTCTTTCCTCCCTTTTTTAAAGATCCTTGGAGCAGCAATCATACTTATCTGCTAGAATGTCTGGAATGCTTTTGCCTCTTTTAAAAGTCTACCGAAAGGACAAGTGAAGATTTCAGTCCCTTTCTGAATAGCTGAGGTCAGCCAAGGACATCATGACAACAACTCCAGAAATTAAAGACCCACTTCATATACTTGTCAGACCCTCAAGACTCTTCCAGTGGGGAGAGAAACAGGCATTCCCCTACCTTCTTCCACCAGACAGGTAATGTGCTACCTATGACAGGAGGGCCCTTTGCAAATACCCAGTCACACTTCAGTGGTACATATCTGTGACTGCCTCTTTTCTGGGAGGGAGGGGAGAATCATGGAAATGAACTATTTTGGCAAAGCACTCATGTGACATTTCTAGAAGAGAGGGATGCACCCATTCTTCTACCAAGTGTCCTTTTTGGAACTCTTGCTGTCCCAAATACATACATGAACTCAGACAAAGAGCCATGGATGCAGCAGTATGAATAACACATTGTTCATAAGCAAAGTCCAGCACACCAGCACACCATTATTACACATGTGTTAGAACAGATTATGTATGTGCAATGCCATTTTTCAGTAGGGCATCCAAATGTCTACAATACCTGGCAACTCTCAAGTCCCATAAAGCTATTGCACCTCCTTCTTACTAGAGGGAAGGGAGGGAGGGGGTGATGAGATCCAAACCATGATCATCCAATTGCTCTGAGAATCAGGGGAAGGAAAAAGTAGAAACAGTCCATTTGAGAAAGCACCTACCTCCCCCCCCCCCACCAGCTAAGGGCAGCTGCTTATCTGTGATTTGCATTGTCATCCCTCCCTTCCCCACTGGTATGTGACAGCAGAAGGAGGGCTTTTAGGGTTGATAGCTGCCTGACAGTAGGAGGGTGTGGAACTCCATATGCAGAGCTGTGCACACATGTAGGATCTCAGCCCTACTCTTCCACTCTAATCCAGTTTGTACCATCTCAGCACCCTAATCTAGATTATAGCATCTCCTGCTTCTACAACCTCCTCCTCATCTGCAAAATGTTCAGACCTCTTTTCCTTCTTCTCCTCTCAGTTTTTCTATTGTGTGAGAGAGACTTCCTCAAGCATTTAGAATTCTAAGAGTGAAAGGGAGATGATAGTGTGTGCCTTGGCCCTGCTCCCTGCTCCCTGCTCCCTACTCCAATAGTCTCCCTGTATTAATGAAGAGGACTAAAAATAGGTCTCAACCACATTTGCCTGAATAAAGTTACAGTTAGGATTGTAACTGTTTTCTGCTAGATGTGGTTGCAAGTTTATGTTCAGGCCTTCTATCTAGTACAACAGGAGAAGCTTTGGAAGTGAGGAGGTAGAACTCAGCCAAGTTACTCTTTTGAACATCAGTTCCCAGAGTTCCTACTGAATGCTGAGACTTGTACTTCAAACAAATAACTTGTCCAAGGTCTGGAAGGGGTTTGGACTGTCCCCTCGATCAGAATTTGGAATGCCTTGACAAGGACTGTTACAATGAAAAGGATTGGTCAACATGTGTGTTCAAGTTTTGTGGACTGGCGAAGTGGGCAAGTGAAGCCAAAGACAAGAGATGTGCCACCTCTTTTGAAACATTATACGAAGACATTTCTGAGCTTCATGGATTTACAAAGAAATTTTGAAAAATTAGACCCTGCACATGTCAGTATACAATTGTGATCCTTCTTTTGCAAATGTTCTGATGGTTCAGAGACAGGTCTACATGTATTCATTTGTACATGTGGGGTAGATTGTAGTATTTTCTCACAAAATACACTTCACATTTTATCATGTTTGCATGGAAATTAGGTGCATGTAATCTTTACATATATACACCACTGGAAAAGAATCAGAAATAACAACCAAATATGAAGTCATTGGAGACAGAATGCAGAATGTCATTTGAAATCAATTACTTGGAAGTCTAGTGGAAAGTTAAAGTAAAATAAAAACAAAGGAAAAACATGTATTTAAAAAAACAGCCTGTAAACAATTCATGGGAAATGTCTTGAGCTTTAATCTCTGAGAACTCCAGTTAAGAGGAACTCATGAAAAAGATGTTACGAAAGATTGGCATTTTAAACCCAAGAAAACCATTGTCAGTTGAAGTGGACAGAGCAGGGCTGGATGGATTAATGGGTGCACTCTTCATATATTCAGCAACTGAGCCAGAGAAACAAACACAAAGAACATTTTTCAAGTGCAACACTTCCACTTGTTTGTATGACAATTTGTTAGAATTTTGCCACTTCTTGCCTCTTGCTTTATCTATTTTAAAACTCAACACACAGCTCACACACAAATACACCAGATAGAATTTTGGCCAGAATCCTACTGGGTAGTTAAGAGTATGTAACCAAGAGTTACACCTTTATGACTGCTTTGTATTTGTGACCTCTATGTATTCCTTCATTTAGGGGAATGGATAAGGACCTACTTACTGATCAGCAGCCACTGCAATTAATGAGAGTTATGTCCCCCTGTCAGTCAGGAAATGGCTGTCTGACATTTTCACACAGCCCCATGCAAGTGATACCTGCTACAAAGATGGCTTACACCAAGGACCCTGTTTCTACCTATCACAATAGAATGCTCATGCAATGGAGTGGGGACATTAGTCAACTGCTTCTGGAGCAACAGGGCAACAGACCCCACCATTAATCACAGACATTGTTAATCTGTAAATAGAGACTGGGCAGGTCAGGCTGGGATTCACTTTGTAGCTACATAACTACTGTGATTACACAGCAACATAATGAACAACAATGTGGCAATAAAATCCAGTTGTTTCTCTTCAACCCTGAGCTACATTCTTTGGAAGTTTGTTTTGCTTTGTTTTAGGTATGTGTCACATTTTGCAAAGTGCTTCAGATTATTTCATCTTCCACACTTCACCTAATGTTTTGCTATGAGCTATTGTTGGTCTTTACAATAAGGTCCCATTCACATGACAAAATTAATAACGGTCTTAGTGCAGTAATGGACTGGATGAGGGAAAACAAACTCAAATTGAATCCAGGTAAGATGGAGGTACTTGTAATAATTCGGAAATGGAGTTATGCCAGCAAGTTCTGGATGGGGGTCACACTTCCCCTGAAGGACTCAGTGTCTGCAGTTTGGAGGGTGCTCCTGCATTTCTCACTTCAACTGATGGTTCAGGTGGATGTGACGCTCAGGAGCACTTGCTATCAGCTTCAGCTGATACACCAGCTGCGCCCCTTCCTGGAGCAGGGAGACCTTGAAACAGGAGTATATGCATTGGTAAACTCTCAACTTCTGCAATGCGCTCTACATGGGGCTACCCTTGTGCCAAGTTCAGAAACTTCAATTGGTACAAAATATGGCAGCCAGGCTGGTCACGGGCACATCTAGAACTGCCCATATTACACCGGTTCTAAAATCTCTCCACTGGTTTCCAGGCAAGGTACAAGGTCTTGGTTCTAACCTTTAAAGCCCTACATGGCTTGGGTTCTGACTACTTGTGTGAGGGCCTACTTCCATACAATCCTCCCTGCACACTTTGGTCTTCTGGGAAGAATCTGCTACAACCTAAGAAGACCAGACCTTCAGTGGCGACCCAGAGGACCTCCTCATCAGCCGCTCCCAGGCTCTGGAACAACCTGCCAGACGATATCCACCATCTTACCACCTTGGAAGCCTTTAAAAGGGCTATTAAGAGGGATCTCTTTTGGCAGGCCTTCCCAGACTGAGTTAGATCCATTAGATCCAGTAGACTTGCCTCCCCCCTCTAATGATACCGACACCAAAATTAATTGATTTCATCACCCCTGTCCCCCCTCCTCTTGAGGAAGATTCATTTCTTATGCTAATCTGCCCAAAATTTTAATGTATTTCTATTGGATAGTTTTAAATTCTTGGATGTTTAATCTCTTTTTATGAGTTGATCATTGTTTTTATGATTAGAGGGAAGGTTGGGGTCTTGGGTTTTTTTAATGTAATTTTTAATTGTTTGATGTTTTATTTATACTGTTGGAATCCACTTTGATTCCTTCGGAGAAAAGTGGAATATAAATTATTATTATTATTATTACATTATGTTTCTACTTGTACTAAGATTCAATAGGCTAAAATCACAACAGTTAAAGTAGAATCATAGTTCTATGGTTGCATATCCTCCAACATTTCACAGATGGAAAACAGGACTCATGGAGCCAAGCAACACTAGAGTGTGATCAAGATGGCAAAAGTTGTTAATGAGGAAGGAAAGACAAGCTAGGAGAGGCTACTTTTGCCTGAGTCTACAGAGAAGGACATGATTCTGCCAGCTCCTCTCATCTTCACCTTCTGGATTAGTAGAAACTATTTTCGCATTTTTAACTCAGTTTGCAACAATGAAAATAAACCAAGGAAGAAGAAGGAAAGTGCAAGCTTGAGAGTGAAACTGGGACATTTTAAAAACAGCATTTTAAAAAAAGTAATATGAGAACAGATTAAGCAGGTTGTTTCCTGTGAAATAGGGACTGTTGGAGAGTATATGACTGTGTAGTATGACTGAAAAAAAGACAAAAAAGAAAAAAGAAAAGAATATTGGTGATACAAAGTGTATTAATTCAGGACTTCAATCAAGGACACTACATTCTGAAAGATTTAAGACATCTGACACAAAGCCAGGAAAGTTATTGGTAATCAAATAAATGCAGCAGGTACTCCATAGAAGAGAGAGGTATCTCTTTCACTACCATAATGGCCTCCAAAGCCATAGAAACATTTTCTTATGGAGGTCACTTTCTGTCAGATTTATGTGGGGACTTTCCTACACTGAGAAGAGGTGAAAGATGTGGCTGCAAGCAGAGACTGATGTAGATGACTACAGAGCTAGATGAAGAAAGCCATTATGCACAGAAGGAAATCTCAGAAGAGTCCTCCTTCTATTCCTCCCAGCTAGGCTGAAAGGTACGAGAATGGAAGGCCATCAGTTTCTCACAGGAAAGGTTTGCTCTTATTCTCTTATCTGTAGGAATGCCATGGTGGGGTGAAAAGTTTAATGAGGCCTAGCTACAATTTTGATTTTTCTGTATGCAAGGAATTCTGTCATGTCTATTTCTGGCTGTGCATTAATGTTCTGTGAATCATGTAGGCACTCCTGACAATCTCTTCTGGTGAAACTTGTTGTACTCACTAAGACAGATAAACAGATATTTCGTTATAGAAACAGGTATATGAATGGATTTACATTATCTGAAATTGTATGACTCACTTGATCTTTCATGGCTGACTGAATTACTCACTACTTCCTACCATGAGAAATGACACCAGCTTGTGACTTGAAGGGGCCTGCAGGAAAATAAGAGGACTGGCATTTTTCATGAAGTTAGCGGTTCTAACTCATCCATTTGTCTAGCTACAACCCTGTCTCTAAATTATGCCTAAACAATACTGAGTTGTGTAAACAGCAGGGCACTGATAGAGAGTCCTGTTATTACCCAGAATGAGACATTGATATATTGAACAGGAATTCTCACATCTGTGTAGAAGAGAACAATTCAAAATATCAAAAGCATGCCAAGTAGACATTTAACAAGCAGCAGCTCTGAACTTTTATATGAAAAAGTTTCAGAATCCTTGAGACTATTATAAAACCAATACCTCCCTTTGCCCCACTTGAAGACTGTTTAAAGACAGAGTGGCTTTGGGTGTGACAAATAACAGAGGCAACAGAAAACACAATCTGATTCCCCTGCAGGAAATGTCAGTGTATTTCCAATCCTGGCCAAAGGGTTTCTTGGATTACCACTCCTAGAATCACCCAGAAATTGAACATGGTGCATGAGTATTAATTTTTCCAAGCTTTAGTTAACCCATACATCTACACCTTCATCTTTCCCAGTTATTCTGGGATATATATTTCAATCTTCTAAACACATTTCCCCCTCAATATATACATTTTTAAATATATATATATATATCAAAATACGTGAAGGCTGGGAAAAATTTGGATCTCAGGATGTTGTTTCCATCAGTCTTTGCCAGTATAACAAATGGTGAGGCATGAAAGAAGTAGCAGTTCATGAACACACAAAAAAATCAAAATTTTACCACAGCTAATAGATATGTCAATCAGCATACATTTAATTCTCATTGGCAAGAAGAAATAATATGACTATTTTTCTCCTCACTGCAAAAAAGGTATAGAGAGCCAAGGTTTTCAAAGACTATGCACAGAGCCAGTGTGGTGTAGTCGTCTGAGCATTGGACTAGAGCTCTAGCAAGCAGGGTTTGCTTCCCGGCTCAGCCATGGAAACCCACTGGTGTCCTTAGGCAACTCACACAATCTAAACCTGAGGAAACCCCATGATAGGTTCACCTTGGAGTCACCAGAAGTTGGAAACTACTTGAAAGTACACAACAACAACAACAGTTAACAATGCAAGACTTATTCTGTACAAACAAATGCATGGGTGAAATATATAGAAAGTGAAATATTGTATCCATTGAAGAAAAAAATCAAGTGAACAAGTTTTCAATAGTTCTCTGTAGAAAAACAATTCCCTCTCCTCCTCCCAAAGATTCTCATCCGTTTAGGATTCTTCTTGACAGGGCTTTCCAGTATCCAAGAAACCACCTTTTGTACAATTTTATTAATATTTTATTTAAATTATTGTTTCCATCCCTGTACTTCAAATGCATGTTTCTAGATATAACTCTGAAAGCATGAATTTTGAAATGTACTTTGATTGTGCAAGGTGGGGGAAGTATATTAGAACGTTTAGTGTCAGATTAAAAGTGGAATTTATATTTTGCATTGGGAAGTGCAAATCATGTCACTTCACATTAGTATTTACACAGGTCAAATTCCTCAATCGACCTTATTTCCATGCTCCTTCTCAGTTGTCCTTTTGTGGCACTGTTTTCTGTACAGAAATCAAGGGTGGGGAATAGAGGCCAGCCACTGGTATCTCCTCTAATTTCCAGAAATAAATTGTATAGTTTGTGTAACAGCCCTATCAAGATACAATAGATATGCTTAATATATCGATACAATGCACATCCTTAATTTACGCAGAGATATAGCCCTGACAACTGTAGTAATTCCAGTTTCTGTGTACAGGTGTGAAAGCTGGATAATGAAGAATAATGAAAGGAAGAGAATCAAGGATTGAAATGTGCTGCTAGAGAAGAGTTCTGTGGACACCACAGCCCGCTAAAAAGATGAATAAATGGGTCTTTGAGCAAATCAAGCATGAATTCTCACTAGAAGAAAAAATAACTAAGGGGATGTTCCCACTTGGCAGATAAAACGGATTATATTGGAGCGATTCTGATTCGGATTATGTCCCGGGAATAATTTGAATTTTTTCCATCGTTTCCATTACCAAAAAGGGCAAATTACCTCGATTCATTTAGACCCTGTTTTTGCTTATTTTAAATCACTTTATTTTAAAGCGGATTAACTTGCTCCCCGTTCCCATTTGTGTCCACAAGCTGTCAATCAAGTGCCTAGGCTTCAGACGTCACATGTCTTGGGTTTTTTTGGGAGGGGGGCAGCCAATGAACATCGGCTAAATCCGAGGCTCTTCTGTTGTGCCTCCCCAGACTAGAAGGAGGCTTGGCAAATTGGATCAAGGAGGAGAAGGCAGCGGGCTTCATTACTAGGGAGAGAATCTTTGGGGAAGAGAGAAGATAAGACTCGATCCCCTCCCTTAGATCCCTGGGCGTCCAGGCTCTCCATTCCCCAAAATTGCTTTGCCTCCCCCATTGCTCCTTGGGCTGTTTGGAGGGCAATCAAGCAGGGATGTTCTGCAATGCCCATCCCATAGTTCCTCTGGAATGAGCCTCCTTTCCCAAAATCTCTTTGCCTCCCCCATTGTTCCTTGGGCTGTTTGGAGGGCGATAAAGCAGGCATGTACTGCAAAGCCCATCTGCTGCTCTGGTGCTCAGGCAGAGGTGAAAAAAGAAAAAATAGTTTAAAATGGTGTTCAATGGCTCTCCTCACACATCGGTCTATGAATGAGGAGCAGAGTGGAGGTTGCAATCCACCGGGGGAAAGTCTATGCGAATTGAAGAAAATGGCACTGGCGATGCAGAAAGAGAACAAAGAGGGTGACACCCCCAGGCCAGCCCCTTGAGCGCTGCTCCTCCCATCTCCAGGTTCCCGAATCAGACACCCTTTCGTTCCCATTTGGATACAGCGAATCGTACCCCGCTTTCAAAAATAACTCGCGTTATAACCTACTATTTTTTTAATCCGAATTATAGGCTGATAATCCTGTTTAAACATTTTAATTCAATTCTAATTCAAGATGCTGTGGGAACGAATGAGGGGTAATGGAGATTAAATTCGAACTTCAGTGGGAACAATGCACCCTAAATTTAGATCATGACCTGCTTTATAGGTAAGTGGGAACGACCCCATAATGGAAACTATCATACTTTGGACACATCATGAGACAACATGACTTCTTGGAAAAGACAATAAAACTAGGTGGAAGGCAGTAGGAAAAGAGGGAGACTGTATTACTTTGGCTTGATTCCATGAAGGAAGCCACAATCCTGAGTTTGCAAAACCTCAGCAAGCTGTCCATAACTGTTCAATTAATATTTCACTTTCTATATATCCCACCCATACATTTGTACAGAATAAGTCTTGCATTGTTAACTGTTGTTGTTGTTGGAAGTCTCTCATTCATAGGTTTGTATAAGTTAAGTTGATAGCAAATACAGTCAGTCCTCCAGATTCGTGGCCTTCACTCTCACGATTTTGATTATTTTTGAGGTCAAGGCCACTAGCCCGGGCATTCCTCCTTCACCTCCCTCCTGGACTTTTCTCATCAGGAGAAAAAGCCCAGGAACCAACTCCATTTGTTTCTTGGCCGGCTAGGCAGCGACCTGGCTGGGAAAGGGAGGAGCAACCTCCACCACCCAAGTCCCTTTGGCTGCCCCATCACTCCCTAGGTTGCCCAAGGGACCATGGGGCTAGCAAATGGAGGAGGATACTCCATCCCCTGGGACCCTCTGCCTGCCCCATCACTCCATAGACTGTCCAGGGAGCAATGGGGCTGGCAAAGGGTGGAGCAGCCTCCATCCCCCTGGGGCCCTTTGCCAGTCCCACCATTCCCTGGGCTGTCCAAGGGGTGGGCAGACAGGCAAACAGAGGAGGAGCCTTCATTCCTCTCCCCGGACCCCTTTCTTGCCAGATCACTGCCCACCAGATCCTCCTCTCTTTCCCTGCCTGATCTCCTGGGGAAGGAAGTGATCTGGATGGGAAAGGGGCAGGGAAGCAATTAAAGGGACAGGAGGGTGGGGGAAAATAGCAGAGGCACCTTTCTCTTCCCCTGTGCACCCCTCCCTTTAATTGAGTGGGAGGGGGCAGAGTTATTTGTGATTTTTCCATATTCATGGGGGTCTCATTCCCCTAACTCCCATGAATATGGGAAGAAGAGAGTAATAACATCGTCAAATAGTCCAGATAAAGGGAATCTATGTGCATACACTTAAAAAGATGTGTTTACAGTCTGCACCACCAGTGTTTGCATGTAGGGACAAGTAGGGACAGAGGCCAGAAAGCAAAATCCTGACATTTGCTATTTGCTCATTTTGACACATCTGTTCCAGCAGTGGAAGATTCTGTATCTCAAGGCTGAGTGAGAGGGACACAAACATCATCAAATAGTCCAGGCATTACAGAGAAGCATACAAAAAGGAAACACATTTTTCTTGTTAATTCCAAAGCCACATTCAAGCATTGCCAACTTCAGCATAGGAGCAACTCGTCTCTGCCACACAATGCTACTGCTATAATTCACCACTCCTAAGCTTGAGGTTTTCTGCCATAAAGCACTGGCCATCAGAAAGGGATTTTGAAAAACAGCAGAGAAACTGATTGCACCTGAGTTTACAAGAAAGTACCACAGACCTTTTAAGCCATGGTGGTATCCCCTGCTCCCATTCTTTAGAATTTCTGCTCTTATTGATACCACAGGACAAAGACTTTTGTGTTGCATTTGATGTTTTCAAGGTTGTAACAAAACAAAACAAAAAGCAATCCGGTGATACATTTATTGATGGAACAAACTAAACAGCTTCTTATGTGAATTCAAAGCAAAAAGAAAGAGAGCACCTATTACCAAACTGAAAATATATGCTTTGAAACATTTAGTAAAAATGCAGGTGAGTGTAAGAAGAGACCTAATTGTATATATTATTTCAGCTGTTTCAATAAGGAGATTGGCTGTGCATGCATTTCCATAATTTATATACAGCAAAGGAAGGGATTTTAAATTCTGTAAAAGAAAAAAAATCTGTTAATTTAGTCTGAGCAATCCTGAAATGTGTTTTCCAAAAAACAAAACACAAATAAAATACAATCTCCATTGCCCTGAGAAACATTTGAGAAATACCTAGGCATCCTTACTTGGAATAAGTCTTACTATGTTCTGTGGGACTTGCCTCCTACAAAGTGTGGTGAGAATTGCAGATTTAATGCAGCAGAATAACTCCCAAAATAATGAAATGGAGTACAGTTGTCCCTCCACATTTGCAGCTTTCACTTTTGTGGATTTGCTTATTTGCAGTTTTGATTAACATGTTCTCTCTAGGAATTCTAGGTCCTCCAGTGAAATTCTGACAGAGGCTGGCCATAGAGTTCTGCTGGAGAACATAGAAGTTCCTGGAGAATATGCTCCTCTAAGCATTTGTAGGTCCTCCAGTATAATTCTATGATTCACCTATGGCAGATGCTGCCCATAGAGCTGCACTGGAGGACCTAGAAATTCCTAAAGAAGTGTTCTCTCAGTTAAAAAGAATAGTGGTTGTTTTTTATTTGTGGCTTTTCCACATTCATGGGAGTCCTTCACCCCTAACCCCAGTGAATGTGGAAGGTCCACTGTACTTGCTAATGGAATACTTGTTAATATTATGATTTGTTCCTACGCAGTAAAGGAAATAGTGAGAGAGAATGTGTGTGTGTAAAACTCTCCAAAAATGCACAATGCAACCCCATGTATCTGAATGGAGAGAACAGCATAGCAAATAATGAATTTAAACTTAATTCCAAGTTTAAATTTGCATGGATGAATGGGATATAATATACACAGTGAATTATAATAATCCAGCAGGGGATTACTTTGATGGTTTTTTTTTGCTCACAGTGTGGTGACTTCACACAATAGACAAGTTTATTTTTGTTCACACTGTTTAACATGTTTTAGCTGCATTCTCTGCCTGTAGCACCTGAAATTACTTCCAGTTAAGATATTTAAAACAATAAAAAAGATAAACATACCCAGTCTATGTAGCAATCTTTGGGGAAATGGTTTTACAAATTCATTGGCTGCAAACCTGCATGACTCAACATAGCATAGGACCTGATCGCACTAGTGAAATCCCATTCAGAAATGGGATTTAAACTAAATTTAAATTTTAAAAAGCACACAGATGCACCCAAAAAATCCCTGTCCAACCTTGGCTAGTGAAGAGGATGTAGAAATCTCTGGATAAAATTCACTGCCTGTTTTGTGGATAACTGAGTTCAACTGTAAAATACAAGGGCAACTTCAAATGAAAGACTGGCCTAAATATCCATTTCTGCCACTTCATTGCACAATTTACAGGCCCTGAAACAATTTGAAAGGGCAGGATAAATTACCACAGTGCAGCCAGTGCTCAGTGCTGCTAAAATGGACTGATTCCACTGAAGTGGTTTTTTAAAAAAGCTAAGACAGAATGACAATAAAAGAAGCATACTCTGCTATGTGCATCAAATAGTGCTGGTTCAGTTTGTTGCAATTTGGGTTCCACACAGAATGATGAAATAGAAAAAAAAAAAGATGCAAGAAGGAGACTTTGGGGGGCCCCCCCCCCCCCATGTATGTCTCATTACTGAACATCAGGATGATTTAAAAAACAGTTCTTGCTCTGACAAGTGAATGGAGCAATAAGAAAGCTTTCAAGCTGTATGATTGTTCATGACAGATTAGCATAGAGGAAGTTAGGGAATGAGAATAATCAACCAGAGGAAGCATGCCTCTTTCCTTTTCTTTTGATATGCTTCCTACTCTGTGATGGCTGTTTAAATGCTAAAACATTTTTGCAAGATTTTAGCATCTTTCAGTAAAAGTAGGAAGTTGCATTTCTGCTACTAAAAACTTTTATTAATCTGAATTTATGCAGGGAGAAGTAAATACCACTGAGTTCAGTGGAACACCCAAATAATTGGACATAGGATTGCAGTTGTGTTCTGTAAAGTTTACTGTGAGAATTTATTACTGATGTGTGTGTGTGTGTGTGTGTGTGTGCTTAGTTGCTTGCTTGGAATGTCTGTGTTTTGGCTGTTGTTGTTTTTTTTTACTTTATTCAGTGTAAATAACATAAAAGCAGGATAATATATATATATATATATATATATATATATATATATATATACCCATGTCCTAGAACAGTGATTCCCAAAGTGGGTGGTAGTGCCCCCTGGGGGTGCTGGAAATCTCCAGGGATGGTGAGGGGAGAAAGGCAGCAGGGAGGTTGTGAGGAAAAAGGGGGTAGCAGGGAATTGTGGGGATGAGAATTGCATGACACTTTTTTTGTTCATCATTCTGGAACAGAACAGAAAGATGCCGGATGCAGAGCTGCTCAGGAACAAGCTGTCCATCTGTCCGGGCTGTGAGGTGAGAGATCCAGCATGGCTCCTCCAGCATTGCTTCACCCTGGAGCAGAGCAAACAGACCCTACCCTTTGCTTCTCCTCCCTCCATCCCCTTTTGGGGCACCAAAATACTTGGCATGCCCACCTTTTGCAGAAACTGCTTGTTTCCCCCATGCCAGGAGGAGCCCAAAGAGGAAAGCCTCTTCAAGTAAGAAAGACATGGGCTGGTTCTGAGTCAAAAGGGAAGGGAGGGGAGCAAGAACATGCAAGCTCTCCTCTGTTCCCTATTGCCTTGGCTAGCTAGCTAAAGCCAGCTAGCCAGTGCAGGAGAGAACAAAGAAGACCTTGTGTGCTCCTGCCCCTCCCTTCCCTTTTGCCTTAGTTAGCTGGTTTGAGCTAGCTAGCCAAGACAAGGGGGCAAGAAGGAGAGAGTGTGTGTCTCCCCCTCCCTTCCTTTTTGCCTTGGATAGCTGGCTTGAGCTAGGCAAACGGGAAGGGGACAGGTGCCCTCAAGCTCTCCTCCTTTCCTCTTGCCTTGGCTAGCTAGCATCGGGTGGGGAGGGTGCTAGGGTTGTCATCCAAGGGGAAAGGGAGTGGTAGCCTGAAAAGGTTTGGAGTCCACTGTACTAGAGGATATACTTGGATTCACCTTGTGAAGATTGTTTCTGGGACCTGAAGTTCAAAAACAACTATTATGCTCCCCCCTGCTTCTGGAACCCCCTTCTATACACACACATATACACATTGCAGGCTTCAGTTCCTGTTACACATATGACCAATAGGTAGATTGGGATATTTCTTTTCCATTTGCCTGCAGCATTCTATCCAAAACAATATTAATTGGATTGAATTCACTAGAGTCCAATGCAACAGAACTGGCTAAGGAAACTCCACATCACAGCGGATAATTTGTTCCATAGTCAAGTCTGAAACAAGATTGAAATGGGTCTAGATAATCTGTTTCATCCAGAAACCCATGGAGTTGGGAAGCCACCACACTCTCCAATATCTTGCCCATCATTAGGCTGCACAAGTTGAAAAGTAGCCATTAATGCTAGACAGACAGGTGTCAAGCTTACATCCATTGGCACTATATCAACTACTGTATCCAAGTCAGAGCAGATCTGAGTGACTATCTGCAAAGTGTCGAGCAAATTCTTCACAGCATGCAACTGAGTGATCTGCATTTTCTACTTGAGGGTGAGTGTGTAAGAGACCCCTGACCACTCAGAACAGCTCTGCTGGACGACTCTGAGCAGATGCAGTACTGGCATGAAAAAAAATTTTTTTTAACTGCCAACAGTGCAACAGAGTAGGCCTTCAATTACGCTCTAGCCCATGTTCAGTCCAATTCACTTCGAGTCTTCCGTGAATGTCGTTCTTGTCTCTGTCTCACTCGTTTCATCACCATCAACTCCCTGGAGAACCAGGGGGGTGATTTGGCTCCACTCACTCAGTAGTGATTGTGTCCATTGTCCTGGCCATCTCCTCATTCTAAAGGTCGGCCAGAGCTTCAACAGAATCACCTGCCGGGGTGACAGGAAACTCCCCAAGAACCCTCAGGAATCCATCCAGATCCCTCAGCCTCCTGGGGTGGACCATCCTAACTGGTCCCCCACCTCTACAGAGGTTCTGAGTCCCAGTGAATCTAAACCTGATCAGATAATGATCTGTCCATGACAATGGAACTATGGAAACTTCCTCCACACCAAGATCATCTTCACCCCACCCAGCACAGAAAACAAGGTCCAGAGTGTGCCCAGTAATATGAGTAGGACCAGCTACCACTTGGGACAGACCCATGGTTGTCATTGAGGTCAGGAAGTCCTGAGCGACTCATGGACGTTGAAGTCCCCCAGCATTAATAGACGAGGGGACTCCATCCCCCTGACTCCAACACAAATCCTGAGACCACCAGGGCTAGCTCAGGAAGGGAGACTGTTGAGCAGCAGGTTGGGTGGTACCCTATTCTTTCCTGGTTACCCACCTTTAGGTACACACACTCAAAACCTGTAGACTGTGGGGGGGGGCATCTGGACAGGGGGGTGGAATCATGCTAGACTACTGCAACTCCACCTCCCCTCTGGTACCAGCAACTTCTATGCCTCCTAGTGCTTCCATGGATCACAGACCAGAGAAGTCACTGACTCCACAGCAGGTAGGGAAAAGGTGACACTGGTTAGTCATTACTATCTCAGACCCTGCTAACTCCTTTATATAACTGGATTATCTTCCCTAATGTACATCAGGTTGCATTAATTTTCATTGCACTATTTGAATGTCCATTAACTCAGTTTGAAGAAATCTGTTTGGTGCTCCTCATGATTCCTAATCTCATTATTCCTAACCTCTCTAAATATCTTGATGTCATTGCTTAAATTCCAGAGCAGTACTTAACATGTTTAAGAGTCTACCCCATTGTGAGTACTGCCTCTCTATTCTAGCTTCATTTCCTGTTCTTTAACCAATTGTCACTCCACTAGAGAACTTCTCTTCTTATTCTATTACCACTATGTTTGCTCAACAGTCTTTTGCCAGTACTGCTGAGAGGCACAAACTTTTTCTCAAGTGAAATGATGCTAAATCAGTTACAAAGAATCTCTGTGTTTATTGCAAGATCTGTGGTGGGGTGGGGGAGCAGTTTGGGCAATTAAAAAGAGTGCTGCCAGTATTTATGTGGAAGATTATTACTGTCCTGTAATTTCTGAATGGATAGATTAAAAACCAATTACCAGTGTCATACATTTTTGCATAGTTCTCTATTTATTGCAGTTGCTTATGCCTGCACAATAGTACCCATGCCTAAGCACTTGCATAAGCAATAACTGAACAAAAACAGATCCAGCTACAAATTCTTTTCTCTGTGTGAGTGCATGCACACAAACTATGTATTTCGTATTCTTACCTTTTAAAAATAGTCTTACATTTCATTATGCTAAGCTGAAAATCATGGTGCAGATAAGGGCTAATTACATTTTATATTTTTTTTCCTCCAAGCCCTACAGAATGTGCAGGTGAATAGTGTGTCAATTATTTATCTGAATAAGGCAGAGTAGGGAAATTTTCAATGCCACTGAAGTTTTTCAATGGTATGGAGATTGCTGGAAGAAATATCTTATGTCCTCCACAATCAGTAGAATGAGGCAGGAGAATAGACAGTTCTGGGGGGTGGATGTTAAGAGCTTCTTTTTCCTTTCTTTTCTTTTTTCCCCTCAAAGGTATTAAAGCTATCGGCCTAATTTTTATTCAGATATTCTGTTTTTCATGAACAGGCATGCTGGGAAGAGAATCAGAACTTGAGAAAGTTATTTTAGTTACTTTTTGACTACAACTCCCAGAATCCCCCAATCAGCATGACCACCTATAATATAGATTGGAGGGTTCTGGGAGTTGTAGTCAAGTACTAGCTTTCCCAAGCTCTTGAAAATATTATATGCTGGGTATTATTTATGTCTCAAAAGGAGGCATATCAAACAGCTATATAGTCCTTTTTACAGTTTTCCATGGGAGACCGAATTTGAGAATGTAGGCTATCTAATTTCAGATAGATCTGTAATTGTGCTTTAGTCTTGGTATTTACAATAGACCATAATCTCAAGAGACAATGACATACCAAGCCTAGACCAATAGCCTATTTATGGTGCTTCTACACTGCAGAATTAAAGCAGTGTGACATCACTTTTAACTGCAGTGGCTCTGTCATTCAGAATCTGGGCATTTGTAGTTTCATGATGTACCAGACCTCTCTAACAGACCAGGCTGAGTACCTCAACAAATTAAAAATCACAGGATTCTGTAATATAAGTCATGGCAGTTAAAGTGGCATCAGTCTGCTTAAATTTGGCAATGTGGCTACACCACTAGACTAGTACATCCCAGATATTGCAGATGATTCTCCAGAGGTCTCATGAAGGACTAGTCAGAGAGTTCTACAGGACTTTAACAAATCTGAGCAAATATATAGTTCATCATTATGAAGGTGCAATGGTGTGGAAGTACTGTCTCTTGGATTTTATCGGTTATCCAGCTATATTATTATAAAACCCTTTAAAGGTTTCATCAATCAAAAGATAGAAAAGAAGCACCATGACCCACTGTAGCTCTGAGATCTCCAGGAGAGGTGTTTCTCTCTGTCCCATCATATCCTCAGGCTCATTTTGTGGGAGCCAAAAAGAAGGTCTTATTGATGGTTATTCCCACACTTTTGAATGCCCTCCCTAGAGAGGCTAACCTCAGCTCTCTCCTTGTTCTTTTTCTACTGGCAAATCAAAATATTCATATGCCATGAGGCTTTTAGAAACTGACTGAGATGGGCTTGTAATGATATGCTGTGCTGTCTTCTGCTTTCTATGTAACCTCTTAATGAATTCTAATGGTTTGAACATCATAAATTGTTTCCCTGTGTTTTAAGTAACTTTTATATTTATAATTTTTGAGACTTTTGTATAGTTTTAATTTTTTGGTTTTAAACATGTTGCAAGCTGTCTTGAGATTCATTCTTTGGGAAAAGGCAGGATATAAATGAATAAAATAATAAATATGGCAGCAACAACAACAGCAGCACTAACAGAAGGGTAAACTGTAGTAGGAAAGGGCTGTTTGTCTAATCCAGGACTCACAAAAGCACATATTCTTTGGTTTCAGTCTCCATACGGCAGGCAGACCTTGGAACTTGCTGGAATAATCATAAATATGAACTTTTAGTTTTATTGAGCTGTTAGAAGATGGTGTCTCTCTCTGCCAAAGGTTGAATGAATCTTTCAGCTACCCTCAAGCAATTCCAAGATGTGTCAATTGATAGCTGATGAAACAGGGTAACTAAACACTTTAATTAGGACCCTCTGCCTGCAGACAACAGGCTTCTAACTGAAAAAAATTCAGATGAATGAAAAATTGGTAGCCAATCTCTCTGGAGATTATGAACCTTTGAAATGCAAAAGAATTTTTTAAAAAATAGCAAAGGAAATGTTCAAACCAGCACTAGATTCAAGCATTTCTCTGTTTGAAGCAGGAGTACTGAAATTTGCCTGAAATCTCAAAAGTGTACATCAAAGAATCTGGAAAGTGGACATCAAAGCTGTTGCTCTATGCTATATCCATTCTCATTCTGCACTCCAAGGGATGCAGAGAGGCTACTGCTACTGAGGTCCAAATCAGTTTGCTTGCTGCAATCATTTTTATTCTAGACTGCTTCTGCCCACTAATCACAAGATAAGTCATCTGAATTCTGAACCATGAGCAGATATCACAGTTCAGATTGAACTGATAATTTCAAAATGAGAAGGTTTACGAGGACACATAAAACTGTAGCTTCTGCTTGTGACTAATGTTTTGTAGAGTCCTGAACTGCAGAGAAAGGCCATCAGATGAAAAAGGGGAAAAGCTACCATAAAATGGGTGGTTGTATGAATTGACTCTTGAATATCTAAAGCCCAATAACGGCTCTCATTTATTTCCACTTGGCTCCCCACATCACCTGGCATGGCTGGGGAAATAAGTACTCATGCAATTTTCTAATCACTTCCTGTGTGGTGCTGCAGAACAGCAAGGATCAGCACAATGGTTCCCACTACTAGAGAGGTTACTTAGAAAGAAATTCCCTTGGCTGTGCTACAACATACCTACCAACTGTCACAATTTTCCACGGACAGTTCTAATTAATCCTCTATCATTTCACTTTTCAGATGCTTTTTAAATGCCCCAGTTTATTTCTTTTTCACCTACTTTCCTTCTGTGCCCTCAGCTTACTTCAGTAGCTGCAAACTGAGTTCAAAGTGCAAAAAACAGTTTGCATTCAGCTCAGCAAATGGGAGGTAGGGGACTCTTGCTCTTCAGAGCTGGCTCAAAAAAAAGCAGACTCCTGTAATCTGTCCGATCTCATCCCTTCTTTCTCATTAGTAACTTTTGCCATCTTGACCAAATTCTGATGTTGCTTGGCCACACATGTCCCAGTTTTCATCTGTGAAATGCTGGACAATATGCTGCCAGATTCTCTTGTTCAAGCCCCAAGATGCTTATATCAGCAAGTTACAGACAAATAATTCTACCACTTCAGAAACTGGACCACAGTATAGTGGTACAGTGCCTGCTTTGTTTACAAAAATTATTGCATTCAGTCTGTTGCATCCTTACCATTTTATTACTAAAAGATGAAATAATACAAAATAGATTGTACCATACCAGGGAGAGATACTATCTATTCTGCTATGTAAACCTAGATTAAAGTTGGAACAGTTGCAAAAATAGAACACCAACAGAATTATGTTTTGCATATGTGGAAACTGTTCTAAGAGATGGCATAAAAATTAAACAACTAAATGAATAAACACCAAAACAACAGCAGCAGCAAGGTACAGTAGATAGTAGCACCAAAATCTCCATATATGAATTCATTTTCACTTCAGCATCTACAGATTTTTTTTCCCAGTTACTCACATAACATCAAAATGTTTACCACAACAGAAATATCAAGAGACTGAGAAGGAGAAAAGGCAAGTTATACCTTTTCTCTTCATCACCAAAACCCTAGCTTGTGCGGTCCCCAGAGTAATTACACCACTTGCACCACTGATAATCATAGAATCATAGAGTTGGAAGAGACCACAAGGGCCATCCAGTCCAACCCCCTGCCATGCAGGAAATCCAAATCAAAGCATCCCCAACAGATGGCCATCTAGCCTCTGCTTAAAGACCTCCAAGGAAGGAGACTCCAATACACTCCGAGGGAGTGTGATCCACTGTTG
This sequence comes from Sceloporus undulatus, assembly GCF_019175285.1. NCBI lineage: Eukaryota > Metazoa > Chordata > Lepidosauria > Squamata > Phrynosomatidae > Sceloporus > Sceloporus undulatus. The sequence goes on along the minus strand of NW_024802935.1, from coordinate 6,438,053 downwards.
AACAGCCCTTACTGTCAGGAAGTTCTTCCTAATGTTGAGGTGAAATCTCTTTTCCTGTAGCTTGCATCCATTGTTCCGGGTCCTGTTCTCTGGAGCAGCAGAAAACAAGCTTGCTCCCTCCTCAATATGACATCCCTTCAAATATTTAAACAGGGCTATCATATCACCTCTTAATCTTCTTTTCTCCAGGTTAAACATCCCCAGCTCCCTAAGTCGAACCTCATAGGGCATGGTTTCCAGACCCTTCACCATTTTAGTCACCCTCTTTTGGTCACGCTCCAGTTTCTCCACATCCTCTTTAAATTGTGGTGCCCAGAACTGGACACAATATTCCAGGTGGGGCCTGACCAAAGCAGGATACAGTAGCACTATTACTTCTCTTGATCTCGATACTATACTTTTATTGATGCAGCCTAAAATTGCATTGGCCTTTTTAGCTGCCGCATCACACTGTTCACTCATGTTCAACTTGTGGTCTACTTGGACTCCTAGATCCCTTTCACATGCAGTCTCATTCAGCCAGGTGTCCTATATCTGCATTTTATTTTTCTGCCCTAAGTGCAGTATCTTACATTTCTCCCTGTTGAATTTCATTTTGTTAGCTTTGGCCCACCTTTCTAGACTATTCAGGTCATTTTGAATCTTGATCCTGTCCTCTGGAGTGTTAACTACTGTACTCCTCCTAATTTGGTGTCATCTGCAAATTTGATAAGAATGCTCCCAATTCTGTCATCTAGGTCATTGATAAAGATGTTGAATAGCACTTGGCCCAGGACAGAGGCCAGTGGGACACCACTACGCTTCTCTCCAGGATAAAAAGGAGCCATTGCTGAGCACCCTTTGGCTTCGGCCAGTCAACCAGTTACAAATCCATGTAACAGTTACCTTGTCTATCCCACATTTTACAAGCTTGTTTGCAAGAATGTCATGGGAAACCTTGTCAAAGGCCTTACTGAAATCAAGATACTATATCCACAGCATTCCCTTCATCTACCAAGCTGGTAATTTTATCAAAGAAAGAGGTTAGATTTGTCTGGCATGACTTGTTTCTCTGAAAACAATGTTGACTTTTTGTGATTATGGCATTGTCTTCTAGACATTCACACACTCTCTTTTTAATGATCTGCTCTAGAATCTTTCCTGGTATTGATGTCAGACTAACTGGACGATAATTGTTGGGATCCTCTTTTTTCCCCTCTTTGAAAAGGGGAACAACGTTTGCCCTCCTCCAGTCTGCTGGGATTTCTCCTGTTCTCCAGGAGTTTTCAAAGATTATTGCCAATGGCTCCGATATTACATTTGCCAGTTCTTTTAATACCCTTGGATGGAGTTCATCTGGTCCTGGAAACTTAAATTCACTTAGATTAACAAGGTTTTCCTCTACTATCTCTTTACTTATTCTGTACTGAAATTCTCCTATGAATTCTATCTACTTTCTCACTATTAATGAAAGGAAGCAATGGACAAAGCTGATGTGATGCTGCTATCAACTGTGTTATTCTTTTCATGCTGACCACATCAGTCAAATGTAAGAATAGGTGCGATTCTACACAAAACCTCTGCCAAACCATATGTTCTGTGCCAAAAAAGAAAAAGAAAAGAAATTTATAATTTTGCAACCATGGGGGGGGGGAGGACTGCTAATAGTCTTTTTACATTGGTAATCATATCATGTGCAAGCAGCTTTATTAATTCAGCACCTGCTTAAAATCAATGGTATGATATAAAGAACTCTTTGAAGTCAGTGAAAAGTTATGCCTAAAAATCAATGGTGCTATATGGTCCTAAAATATGAAATGCTGTACCGTGAACCTTCTACATTTACTGGTGTGGAATTATTGGAGCAAGAAATCTTATTCATTTCAAAAGTAGTAAGAATAATCTCATCTACATAATTCTTCATTTTATACCTTAATTCTCACATTACTTGAAAGTAAATTCCTTTGACTTCAATAGGACTTGCTTGCATGTAATATAAAGACTGGGCTGTTATCTCTATTGCCATAGTAGTCAATGAAGTCATGCTTTTCAACAGGTAATCTGTTCATCATACTTGAAGAGTGAAAGTAAATGAAGATATTTCAGTCAAAATTATAAGTTTGTTCCAAACAATAAAAGCAGTCCCATGATCCACCTAGATTTACACTATGAAAGCAGTGCAATTATAGAAGCTAAAGTCATTTTTACAGGCCATTTCTACCCTAACTGTGGAAAACTGATAGCTGAAAGACTGGTATTATAACTTCAGATATGTATGTATGTTTATGTAGATGCAAGCAAATTGAGTTCTAGTTTTCCAAAAGAAGTAGATTGCACTGCCATGGGCACTCTCATGGCATTTCTATATGTAAACACTTTCAGGACTGACATGGAACACTTCTTCACATATACACTAAAACATCCCCTGTACATATGATTTCTAAATGACATCTCTGTAATTTGGCCACATGGAAATCAATCACTTGAGAAGTTCTAACAGGATTTCAACAATTTCCATCCTGTCATCAACCTGAGCCTGGAACAATCCACAACACACTTGCAAATCTGTTGTTCAAAGCCAAGCCCTCCAATACAAACATATCTGCTCGGACCCCCCCCCCCCCAAAAAATACAAAACTCTTGTATTTACAACAGTCATTTCTAAAACTACAATACTTACCCAAGGAGGTGAAGAAACAAATCAAAAAGGCAAGATTAATACTGTTACTGGCAACACACTTTTTCTGAAATTTTGGTATAAATGATATCCCACAAGGCCCCAGATGGACTCTGGTTTTGCTGGCCGCCATTATCCCAAAGGCTAGGGGACATGTACACACTATACCCAGGTGAGGTCAGCTCACCAAATAATATCTTTTCAGATAGTTTGGGAGTCACTAATGAGACTATCATTCTATCCAAATAATCAGGAGGATGTGCAAAGTTTGCAAAGTTGATCAATTTAGCTCCTTCCCTCAACTGTTGTCAGACAGGATTATCCCACCCAATCAGACACCTCTGTCCAGGTGTCATCCAAGCAATTACATATGTTTTGCCATGGCTTAATTTTGCCCTTTAAAACCCCCCACATTTCTCTTCCCAGTGTGCTATTTTGGAAGGCAGACAGACTCCACGGTAAGCTCTCCAAACAGTTGTGTCGCTTCATTACCTCAGCAAAATGGACCACGGAGGCGAGTCTCGTCTCTGGTAAGTATCACCCATAGGGCTTCCTATGGTTCTATCCCACTCTAACTCCTGGTTTCCTGAGCCATGAATGAATGGTGTGTGATAGGGAATTACTGTGTGAATTTGCCCTTTTAATAAAATAAGACTTTAATTGGAGAAGCCTGCCTCTGCTTATTATTATTATACTTTATTTATATAGCACTGTAGATTTACACAGCACTGTACATACAAACAATAAAATCGATAAAAATGAAACCTGCTAATTGTTTCTGCTTCATTTCTTAGAAATTCTCAGTATACATATTGAGAAGCGATTTTGCTGGGCCTTTGTAGCTGACTCACTTGCAATACTGAACTAATTATAAATTCCCCTAATTAGAAACTTGACTACAATACCCAAGAACCATCTACTACATGACAGACCAAAACCACAACATGACAAAACATAACCCTCTTATAAACTCTAGGAAACAGGCTTTTATTCGCCCACAGACAGTCTCCAAATCTTAAACAACTACTTACTTAGAATAGGATAGAAAACATGGATGATAATACAGTGACAAGACCCTGCCACAAACCCAACTCTATCGCAACATCTACTCTGGAAATAATATTACAGAGACCAATAATATCACTCACAACATCAGAGGTACATGTATTTGATTTCCATCTATATACTATATATATATATATATATATATATATATATATATATATATATATGGATCCTCACTATTGCACATATAACAAAATATGTTATATAACATATGCAATATATGTTATATAACATTTAACAAAAGGAATCTTCTCAGAGTGAGTTTTGAACCCAGGGACTTTTTGTAAGCAGATTTCTTGTTTTCATGTATCAATTCTGATTGCGTTCATCTGCATCCACTGTAAAAATGTGAAAGACCTGTATCACCTTACAGATCCCTTTGGAAACTGATGAGGTGGCATGATTTGCATCTTTGTGGAAGCAACTGGATTCTATCCCACTCTCACAACTGTAAAAATATAATAGATACCTGAGGCTTTAATGTCACTTTGTACTACATCTAAATAAGTGAGTTTATACCCATGAAAGCCCATGCTAAAGTAAAAACTAGTTAGTCTTAAAGGTACTGCCTTCCTCCTTTCCTCCTTTTTGTCTTCCTCCCTCCCTCCTTTTTATGCTGCAAAAGACTAACATGGCTACTTCTTTATAACTTAAGCAAAGTTTCTGATTACTCAACCACAACAACCCAAAATTTGTGAATATACCACCACAACTATTCATCCCAATTTTCTGCCTGTCCCACTGGATCAATAGACCATTACTGCAGTCCTCTGCCTATCCCATCATATCAATATATTCATAGATTTGATTGATATGTATGTATTTTTTTACAATAATCACAATTCAGAAAAGATTTACAAAGTGATCTAACTCTTTACTGATTTTCTCCTTGAAGTAATGAATAATTTTAGCAATTTTCTTCCCACTGCAAGAAAGGCTTTGAAAGACATGCAGTTTCTGAAGGGTATTCACAATTCAGTTCAAAATATATTCTGTGCAATTTGCTCAATTTTTTTCTATTCAGAAATACTATTTTCTGAGTACAAAAAAGGGGGAAAAAGATAACCTGTATCCTTTACAGAAAATGTTTGTTTCTGTTCAAATAAACTACATGCACATTTTGCACAGAATAAGTCTCCAAATGGAGTATTTTCCACACAGGGAGTAATATTTCTTCAAAGTTGTTTCCTATGCAGAAAATACTGTTTTCTGCGCAAAATAATGTGAATTTTTACACAGAATAACTCACAAGCTGAAAATCTTCTCATCTGTCCAAGAGTCTTCTCACCAAATTTTCTCAACATTCAAATAAATTATTTCTACCATTTTAAAAATATTTTGAAATATTATTTCTATCACTAACATATTTTTCCAATATTTCCAATATTATCTTAATTTTGCAATATTTACAAATACTTCCCATTGAGAAACCGTTTTCTAATTCCACAATTTAAAAAAAAATATTTGGAAGTGCTTATGAAATTGTGTAAAACTTTCTGTAATTTCTTTAAGTTTCTGATTCTATTGCTATATGAAAGGAAACTCAAATTAGTATTAGGCACCTACAGTTCACTAGAATAACTCCACCATTTTTATCTTGCAAAAACTGGAACACACTGTTAACATATTTCCCCTGTGATAAATCATGTTCAGTTTTCTTTTTCCTCTAAAGACTTGTGCATTTTAAAGTAACAATGAGTTGTTTAATTATTAATTTCTGGATAAAAGTCTAAAAAGCTTAAAGTATAAAATTATTCAGTGCATTCTATAAATACTGCTGTCATTGCTATGAAACTTTACATCATTTGCTCTCCAGGGCCACTTGCTTGTCTTGCAAAATTCTTGGTAACTCAATACAGATCTATGATTCCCAAAGGTAAAAATAAAAGCAACAATGTCAGTATGTATAGCTAGTTCTTAATAGCTACCAAAAAAATAAAGAAGAAAAAGACAGTGTGAGCATGCATGTGCTGACAGTATGTCCACTGCAGATTTTGGGCTGGGGGGAGGGGGCGGGTGGTGGACAACAACTCTGTCTACCACATCCCTGCAGATGATTCCTTGCAGCATGTACAGCTACAGGAAAAAAGATGGATGTATCTCCGTTGATTCCCTAGCCTACTTTCCGACAACATGGAAATTACTATGCTTAAAAATGCCCCGACACCAGACTAAAGAAGCAATCTTTCCTAACTCTAACCCAGATTGTACATATAAATGCCCTGACACAGGAGCACATTAAGAAAAGACGGAGCTGCCATATGCAAGCGGTGGGCGTGGCAATACCCAAAAGTGAGAGCGTGACTTGTCTATTGAAGATAATGACAACATACACAAACCAGACAGTCCAAGTGGGGCATGAGGTGAAGAGGAGTGAAGGGGCCTGAATGGGGTCATGATTGGATGCTCCAATGCCCTGTAGTGGTGGAAGTTCGAATGTGCAACTCTTGGCCAATTTAAAGTGTCAGCCATACAATGGGATGGCTTCTGGTAGGGAGTGGCTTCCAGTGGCTGTGTGTTCATGTAACAGTGTACAGGGATGGTGAGGAGATGACTATATATATATATATATATATATATTAGCCAGCTATGCAGCTTCATGCACCATGCTGCCTTGGGAGTGGGTGGTGTGGTTCCTGGGGGTTCCAATCAGTTGTGGAAAGCAGCCATGCACTGCGTTTTCCTGTCCATCTGTTTCACCCCTAAGACAGCAGTCACAAAAAGCATCTTTCCTCCCATGCAAATGGAGGTGGCAGGGAGCAGAGCTTGAAATTTTTACTTTTTGGACTCCAGCACTCAGAATCCCCCAAATTAGCATGAAGTTGTATGGTTACAACACTTAACAGTAGTAGTATAGAAAGGTAACTTTTCCAAACTGGAGAAAAAATCACTCTAATTCTGATCCAATGATTTATGGTTACATTCAGCCTAAGAGCCAGTGCTGTGATTGTTGGACTTTGACTGGAGTCTAGGGTTCTAATCCTCAGTCACCTCACAGGGTGATATTGAGCACATCACAGTCTCTCAGCCTCATAGGAAGGCAATGGGAAACACCTTCTGAACAAATCTTACTCGAAAATCCCATGATAGGTTCACTTTAGGACCACCATAAGTTAAAAATGACTTGAAGGCACACAACAAGAAGAACAATAATTACCCAGAAAATAAACAATATAGCCTGTTTATAATATTCACATGATTACCTATTTCATTTCAACAGTAATTACCAATAATTGGTCTGTAAGACATTTTACTTTATCTGCCATATTTCCTTTTAATTATTAATATAATAAAATCATATAGAACTGGAAGGTGTTCTAACCACTTCCTATATGTGGAAGTGGTTTGAACCACTTCCCAGAAATCTGCATAGCAGCCTTATGAGACCAGGGCATCATAAAGTCTCATAATGCAGATGAGAAGCTGAGGCTGAAAAGACTGTGACTTGCTGAAGGTCAAGTTTAAGGCAAAACCTGAAATTAACATTTTGAGATTCATACATGTGGTATCCTTAGCCAATGTGCACCAGCTCACATTTGTAGAAAGGCTTGGAGACAATTAATGTGAAAGATTGATATAGTTAAATGCAGTGGTTTCTGATTAGAACTGTAAATCACTTACAGTAAATTAAGTTACCTGCCCAAAGAGATAGAAAGACTTATAATCAAATCTGGGCACCAAATGCCCCAGCAGGGGACCATCAGTCTTTCCTTGTATTTTAAGAGTGCCACCTGTCTAAATCTTCTTTCCTAAGTGCTTTTGCTAAGCAATATGCAGTGTCTGTGCAAAATCTAGCAGCGCTGCAATGACTGGAAATGAGCAGATGGTATTCAACTGAATTAAAAGCAACAACATTTTGAGACTACGGTTCCGTTGCATCAAAGAGCATAAGGGAAGAAATGCGGCAGTACTGCATTGATTTCCATAGGTAATGTCTCTTTTCAAATGTTACTTCAAGGTGCTGCAGGAATCAGTATTGCTTTGATTTGGCTTTTTCAAACTATTTAGGTCCACTGTATTAGAAAACACATGTGACTCCACCTGCTGCATTCAACCTTGAATTTTGATTATACAGTCATTCAAATTCCTGGGCTGGATTGGCTGCATCCTGAAGCAACCCAACCAGGATAAAATCATAGAATCATAGGGTTGGAAGAGACCACAAGAGCCATCCAGTCCCACCCCTGTCATGCAGGAACTCCAGTTGCAAAGCCGAGGCGCTAGGAGGCAAGAAGCCTTGCGCCGTCTTTCATTCAACCGCCAAATTCTTTTATTTCTGAAAAGGATTGCCCGCATTGAAGAATTTATTCTTATTCAGCATCAAATGATTTTATTTATTATTATTTTTTAAAAAACGAATGTGAGAACAACTACACTCGCCCTTCCACTCCACATTCACTGTGGTTAGGGGCACAGGACACCCATGAATGAGGAGGAAAACCTAAATATTCCTTCAGAAAACATATTAATAAAATCCATGAATAATCAAATCTGCAAAAGTCAAAGCTGAGAATGTGGAGGGACAAGTGTAGTGCTAACATATTTGTTTACAGGGCAGGGCTTAAGTCTCCAAAGTCTGGATTTGAATTCCTTTTTTATTCAGCTATGTTTGTGCTGAAATACGGTTGCTGTCTCATTCTTCTGGGAGCCTCTTCAACTCTAACACCTATATGACAGTGAGATACAACATGTTTTTCACTGTGCTGGGAAATAGTGTACCTCATGAAACTGTGTGGTTTGTTTTTGAAGAATATGTCCCATATTTGGTATGTAAAGAAATTGAGATTCAAAACAAATTTAATGGGAGGGGCAGAAGTAAAACTAGTGGAGATTTACCTAGCCCTGCCTCAAAAGAATTTGTTCCCCCTCCCAACTACCTTCTTATGCACTGCCCCCCCCATCCAAACAGGTTATGTTTATTGCTGCTCAAAGCAGCTGAGTAATGAGACAAGAGTCCCTTTATCCCAACCCTGGAAGACTCAGTTTGGTCTTTACACTTTTCTGCTGCTGTGTAGGAAAGAATAAGACATGGCATCTAGTCATTCAAGGTCAAATGCATAGCTTTTTGAAGTCGGTGGAAAGTGTCCACTGGGCTTTAAGGGAATCAGTAGCGCAAGGACTTGCAATTTCAATGAACGACATAAACAAACAATATGCAAGTAAGTACAGGGAAGGGAAGATGGATGGAATGTGACAGCAAAAACAGTATGACAGCAGTGAAACACAATGCTTGCAGCTTTAGTGGCCCCATGGTGTTTGTTTACATTTTACTATTTTATTAAGAGCCAAGGAATCTACAGTGAATCCCCTAAAGTCTAAACTTTGAGAAGATAAAATGTTATTTTAATGCTTACCAGAAACCTGAAGGCTTTTAGCCATTGCACTGTGACTGAAATACGCAGCTTTAGAATCCCATCTGATTCTGATGCAATAGATATATTGTCTAAGTAAATAAAGCGTTTTGACTCCTGAAGATATTAAGCAATGCATTTGATCTCATTGCCAGCACAAATAGCACTGGAGCATGTACAAGGCTTATGCTGTTTTTTACCAATATAGTACTGCTTGGGAAAACAAGAAGAATTGTTGTTTTATTTTTATGTAACTTGGTCAAAAGGAAGAAACTGGAAAGAGGAACCGATCATACCAAAATACACCTGCAAAGAGCTACAATCTATGACAAGATCACCAGTGTAATCTCTTCCAATTCTATAATTCAGAATACTCATACTCCTATACAATCTAACAGATTGTATAACCCTTCTCTTTTAAACAGATGCAAGAAAAGCAAACTAAACAAATTCTTCAGAAAGACATCACTTGGGGAGATTTGGCTATGACTGTCATATCTGTGGCTATGACCTCCCATGCTTATATACCAGTAAAGAAAAAGCATATAGAAAACTGCTATATAAGTTTAAAGTAACTTCTAGTTTAATCTGAAATAATGACTTATCAAATTATCAATTTAACCTGACATGAAATTATTAAGATTGTGAATGGTTCTATATAATGGTTCCCCAAGCTTAGTTGTCTGAGCAACTATTTATCATCCACACACTACCTTTCAGTTAGTCTCTACTGAAGGTGCTACAAGATCTCTCTACATACTGATTCCACAGACTAGCATGTCTATATCTTTGAATTCACACACTACCTTGGTTTGCCTTGCCTGCCTTATCTTTGGCTACACTTTCTGCCTCTTATTCTCAGTTGTCTGCTATGAGACCTGATCCCCAGCCTGTTTTCAACAATGTCTCCTTATTCTGCCCCTTTGCTTGTCTTCTACACAGATGGTCCCTATCAGTGGCCTATGTTGCAGCCACTGCTGCATGGATTGGGGATTAGAAAATTCACTGAGATCTATGCCTATCAGTCATAGTAAACTGAAACAGCATTTTCAGATTCAGAGGCACAGAGCCTGTGCAACCAGTATAAGAATGCAGTTGTTTTTATATGCTGCTTCAGAGCATGGCTGGAATACATGTTGATCTGATTGATGATCCAGACTTTGGTGATCATCTTCTAAAAGCAAATACATGTATAGGCATAGTTCACTGGAAAGGTTTCCTGTTAATTGTCCCCTTCCCCCAAGACCAAGTGGATTATTTTGTTTTTGTGATGCTTCCTTTTACGTCAGTCCAATATGTGCCTGCAACAGTTCTATCACCCAGAATCTCTACTAATCACCCTACACTCCAGTGACATGGAAATGGCTGTATTGGAGGAGCTAACTTAACAGGAGGGTTCTGGTGGGGGTAGCACAGGGAGTCATAGCTAGGGATACATAGCTATGTGCCATATATATGCCTCCCATGAAAGATTCTAGGAGCTGTTGTTGTTGTTTTCTGCTTTTCACAATTTAAAATAACAATATAACCATTTTAGTATTCCAATAATTCTTTCCTAGTTCCAAATGAATCTTCCCAATATTGTAAAATTGGGAGCCATTCTTTTTCTAATTTGTCTTTAGGTTTGTTGTTAATAAGATGTACTCTGTACATTTCTCTTAATTCTTGTATTTTAAATATCCATAATTTCATGTCAGATTAAAAAGCCGTGCCATGCGAACGCTAAGCGTCCGTCGCATCAAAATGGCGGCACCTGTGTGTACAGGGCACCACCATTTTGATGTTCGGAATACGTACTAGGGTTGTGGGGCATCTGTAAGCAATGCTCCGAGGCTAATAAATCATTCTGTGAAGTTTGACAAGTTTTTGTGCTGAAAGTG